>NC_056576.1:2586028-2771028 GCF_018340385.1 Cyprinus carpio | reverse complement strand
CTGCGAGTGGAAAACTGGTGAGTAAGCTGAATGCAGGACTTTCGAATTTATATATTTTTTTGCTTTATTGCAGAGCAAAGAAAGAAAAGAGCGTTTTTTCCAGATGTGTCAATAGATGAAGACACTGTTGTGATTCTCTCTCTCGCTCACAGGCGGCAGCGGTGAGAAACACAGACGTTACTCCACTAGAGGGAAACAGAGAGCATCACCTGCACAGTACAGTATACTTACACCAAAATACCACAGTTACTAGTAGTTATAGTTTCTGTAAGCACAGGAAAAAAATAGTGACTTTTTTTTAAATATAATTTTGTTTTAAAAAAAAACAAGTGAAATTGATATTTAAAAAAAATATATTGTTTAATTATTTTTTTAATTAAATGCAATATATTTTAATAAAATATAGTTGGATATAATGCAGTATTTACAGTATTACAGTATTTATTTTTTTAATTTCAAGTTTGATTTTTGTCCCTGCGTATTAGAAAGCTATTTGCAAGTTGATGAAAAGTTAATAATTAAATCAAAAATATTGAAAATTTACAATAAATAATACAAAACGAAAATCAAAATAAAACACTTGCTAAAAAATGAATAATTTGTTTACCTGCATGTCTTATGACTATTGTCCGACATTAGAGAATCGTGAAAATGCAAATGTGTTGTTTATTTATTGAGATATTAATATAAATTTTTTTAGGACATCTAATCAGAAGCTTTTTTTATTTAAATTGAAATAATTTAAAAATATGTTTATAAATTAAATATTATAATAAAATATAATAATAATATTATATTTAATAAAAAATATAAATAATATAATAATAATCATAATAATAAATTTATTATTTAATTTAATACAAATATTTATAAAATAAAAATAAATATTTAAAAATAAATTAGTTATATAATAAATTAATAGTAAAGTAAAATAAATATAATAAAAATAATATTCATAATAATAATAATACATTTCATAGCAATGAATTAATGATATTTCTAAATACAATTATTCTGATGAATGGGGAAAGTATGTGGCTGGGCCAGTTTTTCAGCATGAAATAAAGCAATCTAAACTGTTGTAGGACATCTAATCAGAAGCTTTTTTTTATTTAAATTGAAATCATTTAAAATATGTTTATAAATTAAATATTATAATAAAATATAATAACAATAACACTATATTTAATAATTATAATATAATAATAATCATAATACATTTATTACTTAATTTAATAAAAAATATTTATAACATTAAAAAATATTTAAAATAAAATTAAAAAAATATTTAATTAAAATAATTATTAATTTATTTAATTTTAATAATAAAGTAAAATAAAAAATAATAAAAATAAAACATTTCATAGTAATGAATTAATGATATTTCTAAATACAATTATTCTGATGAATGGGGAAAGTATGTGGCTGGCCCAGTTTTCCAGCATGAAATAAAGCAATCTTTTAACGGTTGTAAAGTGTGTGTGAGTTGAGGAAACGGGATCGGGACACATTCCTGATACAGATGTAGACCTCAGGTGACCTCCTCACCTCTCACTTAGCGAGCAGCAGCAACTTGTTCTCCAGGATATCCCGGCGTCAGTCCCTTCATCCATCAGATCGAGTTTAGTGATCACTCCGATGCGTCCATGAGACCTGCTGCTTTCGCGCACACAAACACAGCACACTCTGTAAACTGAACTTAAAGCTTCTTTTGTTAATCTACTGTTTCTGCAGGTCTTTTAATGTCTTACACAAATTAAGGCCTTGAACAGGTCTGAAATCAAAGCATAAATGTTGCACACACTGCAAAAACACATATCTTTCTCAGTATTTCTGTCTTGTTTTCCAGTACAAATATCTATACATCCTTAAATCAAGATACATTTACTGGAGATGCACAATGAAGATATGAAGTGAGTTTATGCTTAAAACAAGAATAAATGGGGAATGAAGGCCTGATTCCCTTTGAATTATGTTGATTTTTCATCAGCAGATATTTATTATAAATATATTATATAAAAAATAAATCCATCTCGAGATTAAAGTCATTATAATGCGAGATTAAACTTGTTAAATGTCAAGAAAAAAGTCTAAATTAAATGTTGAGAATAAACTCATTGCATTCCGAGAATAAAGTGGAAATAAAATGCTGAGAATAAACACACTAAATATAGCCAGCTTCATTATAAAGAAAAATAACAAACAAAAAATATATAATAATAATCTGACCAAAATACTATTCTAAACTAGATTAATGGATGATTCTGTAGCAAAAGTGTCGGTGTCGATAGAAATTGCTCAGTCTAAGGTAATAAAAAACATAACGGTTCATTAACTCAGGTCTTTATACACCTCTGAAAACATAGTTATGTATATCACATTGCATTTCTGTCAATAGATCTTTGTAAATATTACACACTGCACCTTTAATCACGCTGTGAAGTGAGACGTCACCAGGGCGTCGGCGCCCTCTGCAGGTATTAGTTATAATACGTAATGTACTTAAACTCACCATGAAATAAAAAATGTACATTCTTATTTTTAATGGAATACTGTAGTGTTTATTATAAATAATTTATCCGTGCCCTCGTAATCTTTAATCATAAATGCTAACCTCCCCCTCCATTTTGTTAGCAACGCCCCAACTTCCAACGATCCAATCAGCTCCCGAAGGATGAATTCAAGTCCCGCCCTCTCATTTCAAATGCCGTTTCACTCGGATAGACGTCAATAAAACCATGTTGTCACACCCCTAGAGTCGAGAAGTGGTGATATAGCTCATAATTTTCCAAATGTATGATACAGCTTTCATTCTTCAGGTCAACCATATATTCATGAAAAAAAAAAAATCAGTTTTAATAAAGAAAGCAATAATTTTGCCATAGTATCCTTTCAGATGTTCAGATTTTATTTTTTATTTTATTTGTTTATTCGCGTGATTAAATATGTGCGTTAGTTTATTGAGCCTTTTCTTTTCACAGTTTTAAATTTTAGCGCACCCCTAATTCGCAACATTTTATTTAAACTCTTTTTCTTGAAATTTAACGAGTATTTCTCGAAACACAATTTTTTTCTCGTAATTTAATCTGTTTATTCTCAACATTTTATTGAAACTTTTTTTCTTGAAATGTAACGTGTTTTTTTCTCGAAACACAACTTTTTTCTCGTAATTTAATGAGTTTATTCTCAACATTTAATTTAGACTTTTTTCTTGAAATTTAACATTTTTTCTCTAAACACAACTAAAAAATTTTCGTAATTTAATTAGTTTATTCTCAACATTTAATTTAGACTTATCTTGAAATGTAATTTTTTTTCTCAAAACACAACTACAATTTTTTCGTAATTTAATTATTTTATTCTCAACATTTAATTTCGACTTTTTATCTCAAATTTAACACGTTTTTTTCTCTAAACAACTATTTTTTTCTCATAATTTAATTATTTTATTCTCAACATTTACTTTTGACTTTTTATCTTGAAATGTAAAAATCTTTTTTTCAAAACACAACTTTATTCTCAAAATTTAATGAGTTTATTCTCAACATTTTATTCAGACATTTTTCTTGAACGAGTTTAATCTCGCATTATAATGACTTTAATTTCTAGATGTTTTTTTTTTTTATTATTGCTTGGCCCTAATCCTCTTCCGTATCACACAGAATAATGTATTTTTTCATCACCAGTGTCTAAGAGGAGCCAGACCGTCTGCATCTGATCACAATAACACTTGTGGACACAACCGGAGTTAATATGTGCTACAGATCGCACGCACCCTGCGGGTCGACTTCTTTGGCGATCTTCAGAGGCGTCAGAGTTGGCCAGATCAGAGTTGGCGGCGACACGGCCAGCAGCAGGCAGTTGTCTTTGGTCACAAACTGCATCAGCATGTCTCTCTGATCTGGTGCTTTCGATGTCTGCGGGCTGATCTCCCACCGCCACTTTAGTCATTCCCGGCAGATCCACCAGAGTCAGGTTCAGCACTGCGCACACAACACACAGTCAAGAGTCACCGCTGATTCCAGCCAACGCCAGAATATACTGACACGGATCACATGTGATGAGTGTGAGGTTTGTGTGTTAATCTCATGCTGTAATCTGACCGTTAGGGGAGTAGACGCGCAGGTTGATGGGTACGGGAGAAATGCCTTTATTCTGGCCTGTGACTCGATCCGTCTCCGCCTCGATCTCCTGGCGCACCTCATCGAAATCTGTGAACTTCTTCCCCTTACAGTGGAGGAACTCGGCATATTCTGAGAGGAAACCGTTAGAAAACACATCATTACTCTAGAAACTGAGCTGCACGTCCCCATATTAACCCTATAAAGCCTGACATATGAAATAATAGTCCGAAAAATCTGTTTTTAATGTTACATATTTTATAAATCTGTGTCATATTTGATCATCGTGCCTTACTGGCTCATATAGACTGATACAGTGAGAATATGGAGAAAAAAACAGAGACTCAAACTGAGCAAAAACATATTTCTATGATGATGTAAATCAATGAGATCTTTATAACAGTACAGCTAATAATGACATAAAATGTTATAAATATCAGTCGTCGCTCTGTATCTCCAGTAATATAAATTAAAACATCACCCTCTAACACTAGCATTTTCTATTCTTTTTCTATTCTTTTGACTTGTTTTATTTTTATTTATTATAAAAAAACTAGCATTTTCTATGCTTTTTCTATTCTTTTGACTTGTTTTTATTTTTTATTTATTATAAAAAATAAAAAAAACTAAGCGTTTTTCTATTCCTTTTTCTATTCTTTTGACTTGTTTTTTTATTATTTTTATTATAAAAATAAAAAAAAACTAGTGTTTTCTATTCTTTTCTATTCTTTTGACTTGTTTTATTTTTATTTATTATAAAAATAAAAAAACTAGCGTTTTCTATTCTTTTTCTATTCTTTTGACTTGTTTTATTTTTATTTATTATAAAAATAAAAAAACTAGCGTTTTCTATTCTTTTTCTATTCTTTTGACTTTTTTATTTTTATTTATTTAAAAAAAACTAGCGTTTTCTATTCTTTTTCTATTCTTTTGACTTTTTTATTTTTATTTATTATAAAAAAACTAGCGTTTTCTATTCTTTTTCTATTCTTTTGACTTGTTTTATTTTTATTTATTTTAAAATAACTAGCGTTTTCTATTCTTTTTTCTATTCTTTTGACTTTTTTATTTTTATTTATTATAAAGAAACTAGCGTTTTCTATTCTTTTTCTATTCTTTTTGACTTTTTTATTTTTATTTATTTAAAAAAACTAAGCGTTTTCTATTCTTTTTTCTATTCTTTTTGACTTGTTTTATTTTTATTTATTATAAAATAAAAAAAAACTAGCGATTTTTTCTATTCTTTTCTATTCTTTTTGACTTGTTTATTTTTTTATTTATTATAAAAATAAAAAAACTAGCGTTTTCTATTCTTTTTCTATTCTTTTTTGACTTTTTTTTTTAATTTTTATTTATTTAAAAAAAACTAGCGTTTTCTATTCTTTTTCTATTCTTTTTGACTTTTTTTATTTTTATTTTTAAAAAAAAACTAGCGTTTTCTATTCTTTTTCTATTCTTTTTTGACTTGTTTTTATTTTTTATTTATTTTAAAATAACTAGTGTTTTTCTATTCTTTTTCTATTCTTTTTGACTTGTTTTATTTTTATTTATTATAAAAAAACTAGCATTTTCTATGCTTTTTCTATTCTTTTGACTTGTTTTATTTTTATTTATTATAAAAATAAAAAAACTAGCGTTTTCTATTCTTTTTCTATTCTTTTGACTTTTTTATTTTTATTTATTATAAAAAACTAGCGTTTTCTATTCTTTTTCTTTTCTTTTGACTTGTTTTATTTTTATTTATTATAAAAATCTATAGCGTTTTTCTATTCTTTTTTTTCTATTCTTTTTGACTTTTTTTATTTTTTTTATTTATTATAAAAAACTAGCGTTTTCTATTCTTTTTCTATTCTTTTGACTTGTTTTATATTTTTTATTTATTTTTAAAATAACTAAGCGTTTTTTTTTCTATTCTTTTTCTATTCTTTTTTGACTTTTTTTTTTTTATTTATTATATAAAGAAACTAGCGTTTTCTATTCTTTTTTCTATTCTTTTTGACTTGTTTTTATTTTTATTTATTTTTAAAATAACTAGTGTTTTTCTATTCTTTTTCTATTATTTTGACTTTTTTTTATTTTTATTTATTATAAAAAAAAACTAAGCGTTTTTCTATTCTTTTTCTATTCTTTTTGACTTGTTTTTATTTTTATTTATTATAAAAATAAAAAAAACTAGCGACTTTTTCTATTCTTTTTCTATTCTTTTTGACTTTTTTATTTTTATTTATTATAAAAAACTAGCGTTTTCTATTCTTTTACATTCTTTTGACTTTTTTATTTTTTATTTATTTAAAAAAAAACTAGCGTTTTCTATTCTTTTGACTTGTTTTATTTTTATTTATTATAAAAAAACTAGCGTTTTCTATTCTTTTTCTATTCTTTTGACTTGTTTTATTTTTATTTATTTTAAAATAACTAGTGTTTTCTATTCTTTTTCTATTCTTTTGACTTTTTTATTTTTATTTATTATAAAGAAACTAGCGTTTTCTATTCTTTTTTCTATTCTTTTTGACTTGTTTTATTTTTTATTTATTATAAAATTAAAAAAACTAGCGATTTTCTATTCTTTTTCTATTCTTTTTGACTTGTTTTATTTTTTATTTATTATAAAAAAAACTAGCGATTTTTCTATTCTTTTTCTATTCTTTTTGACTTGTTTTTATTTTTTATTTATTTTTAAAATAACTAAGCGTTTTCTATTCTTTTTCTATTCTTTTGACTTTTTTTATTTTTTATTTATTATAAAAAAACTAGCGTTTTTCTATTCTTTTTTCTATTCTTTTTGACTTGTTTTTATTTTTTATTTATTTTAAAATAACTAGCGTTTTTCTATTCTTTTCTATTCTTCTTTGACTTTTTTATTTTTTATTTTATTATAAAGAAACTAGCGTTTTCTATTCTTTTTCTATTCTTAACTAGCGTTTTCTATTCTTTTTCATTTTTAAAATAACTAGTGTTTTTTTCTATTCTTTTTCTATTCTTTTTGACTTTTTTATTTTTTATTTATTATAAAAAGAAACTAGCGTTTTCTATTCTTTTTTCTATTCTTAAAAAATAAAAAAAAAAAACTAGCGTTTTCTATTCTTTTTTTCTATTCTTTTTGACTTGTTTTTATTTTTTATTTATTATAAAAAAAAACTAGCGTTTTTCTATTCTTTTTTCTATTCTTTTTGACTTGTTTTATTTTTATTTATTTTAAAATAACTAGCGTTTTCTATTCTTTTTCTATTCTTTTGACTTTTTTATTTTTATTTATTATAAAGAAACTAGCGTTTTCTATTCTTTTTCTATTCTTTTGACTTGTTTTATTTTTATTTATTTTTTAAAATAACTAGCGTTTTCTATTCTTTTTCTATTCTTTTGACTTTTTTATTTTTATTTATTATAAAGAAACTAGCGTTTTCTATTCTTTTTCTATTCTTTTGACTTGTTTTATTTTTATTTATTATAAAAATAAAAAACTAGCGTTTTCTATTCTTTTTCTATTCTTTTGACTTGTTTTATTTTTATTTATTATAAAAATAAAAAACTAGCGTTTTCTATTCTTTTTCTATTCTTTTGACTTGTTTTATTTTTATTTATTATAAAAAATAAAAAAAACTAGCATTTTCTATTCTTTTTCTTTTGACTTGACTTGTTTTTATTTTTATTTATTATAAAAAATATAATAAATATTTCTATTCTTTTCTTTTGACTTGTTTTATTTTTATTTATTATAAAAAATAAAAAAACTAGCGTTTTCTATTCTTTTTCTATTCTTTTTACTTGTTTTATTTTTTATTTGTTTTATTTTTATTAGCGTTTTCTATTCTTTTGACTTGTTTTATTTTTATTTATTATAAAAATAAAAAAACTAAGCGTTTTCTATTCTTTTTTTCTATTCTTTTGACTTTTTTTTATTTTTTATTTATTATTAAAAAACTAGCGTTTTTCTATTCTTTTTCTTTTCTTTTGACTTGTTTTATTTTTATTTATTATAAAAAAAAATAGCGTTTTCTATTCTTTTGACTTGTTTTATTTTTATTTATTATAAAAAAATTAAAACACTAGCGTTTTCTATTCTTTTTCTATTCTTTTGACTTGTTTTTATTTTATTTATTTTTAAAAAACTAGCGTTTTCTATTCTTTTTTCTATTCTTTTTTGACTTGTTTTATTTTTATTTATTAAAAAACTAAGCGTTTTCTATTCTTTTTCTATTCTTTTGACTTGTTTTATTTTTATTTATTATAAAAAAATAAAAAAAACTAGCGTTTTTCTATTATTTTTCTATTCTTTTGACTTGTTTTATTTTTATTTGTTATAAAAAAATAAAAAAACTAGCGTTTTCTATTCTTTTTCTATTCTTTTTACTTGTTTTATTTTTATTTATTTTTTAAAAAAACTAGCGTTTTCTATTCTTTTTCTATTCTTTTGACTTGTTTTATTTTTATTTATTATAAAAAAACTAGCGTTTTCTATTCTTTTGACTTGTTTTATTTTTATTTATTTTTTAAAAAAAAAAATATTGTTTTTTTTTTTTTTTTTTTTATATTCTTTGACTTTTTTTTTTTTATTTTTTATTTATTTATAAAAAACTAGCGTTTTCTATTCTTTTTCTATTCTTTTTGACTTGTTTTTATTTTTTATTTATTATAAAAAATAAAAAACTAGCGTTTTCTATTCTTCTTTTTCTATTCTTTTGACTTGTTTTATTTTTATTTATTATAAAAAATAAAAAAACTAGCGTTTTATTTTTTTTTCTTGTTTTTTTTTTTTTTTTTTTTATAAAAATTAAAACACTAGCGTTTTCTATTCTTTTTCTATTCTTTTGACTTGTTTTTATTTTTTATTTATTATAAAAAAATTAAAACACTAGCGTTTTCTATTCATTTTTCTATTCTTTTGACTTGTTTTATTTTTATTTATTTTAAAAAAACTAGCGTTTTCTATTCTTTTTCTATTCTTTTGACTTGTTTGATTTTTATTTATTATAAAAAAAATTAAAACACTAGCGTTTTCTATTCTTTTTCTATTCTTTTGACTTGTTTTATTTTTATTTATTATAAAAAATAAAAAACTAGCGTTTTCTATTCTTTTTCTATTCTTTTGACTTGTTTTATTTTTATTTATTATAAAAAATTTAAAACACTAGCGTTTTCTATTCTTTTTCTATTCTTTTGACTTGTATTATTTTTATGATAATAAAAACCCTTCTTCATGTACTGCGTTAGATTAACTGAGACTTGTTACAGCACTTACACAGTGTTGCTCTTTTGTTAGTTTTGATAGCTTCTGTTGTCCTCAGTTGTAATGGCTTTGGATAAAAGCGTCCGCTAAATGATTAAATGTGAATGTAATATGCTGAATAAAACTCTAAACTGTCAGTCAGACGTCAGAAGGCATGTAGCAGATTGTGTGTGGAACAGGTTTCTCAGTAAAGCTGTGGTCAGTAAGAGAAACACAGCAGGCTTCACAGAGTTCAGACAGAAGTGTAGACTACACTAGATGGCAGTGTTGGAGCCGGCTCACCTGTGGGGCAGTTGATGAGCTGCAGGACGAGGGGCCGGCGGGTGACGATCCCAGAGCCGCGCGGCAGGAAGTCCCTGTGTAACAGAAGGAAACAGTTACTGGAAGCACTGAGGAGCTCTCATATAACTCTCATTTCTGCACGAAACATTCAGTTACAGTAAAGATGCCAGTTATAATAAATTAAACAAATGATTTTTTTTAAATCCTTTAATCTGAGAAAATGCTGTATTTGCAGAACAAATATTGTTACCGACACAAAGTCAATAATGTGATGTGCTTTGGGCCTGAGGTGGAAAGGTTTCCGAAGGTTCAGTAGTAAAAACAGATGAATACGACACTGTTACTGAACTGAATGGATCTGAATAATGACTCTGTTGTCTTCTGTAGCGCTGCTTTATTGCTGAAAGCGAATATGTTTCATAACGGATGAATTTTACATCAACGCTGTTATTTGAAACGGTCTGTATTGTATAAAGTGCTGTAGAAATAAACGACTCTTGACTGGTGAGGAAACAGCACAGGAGCAGTGATGCTGTCATAAAGGAAAGCGTTCTGCGATCAATCACTACAGTAAACAGGGCTGAAGAAAGCTTCACTCTCTCGCTGACGTGATCTGTCCAGATGGCATTAGCTGCAGGTTCCCCCTCAGACATAAACACAAGCCATATGGAGCGGCCATCTGGACCATTGATCCCATCACAGCAGCCAATCACTATTGATCTGAGGGACGGAGAGATGAGGCTGACAGTATTGATAAACACACACACACACACACACTCTGAACCGGACTCAGACGCTCACATCAGCTTCTCAAAAACATGTGAGTGATGAACTTCACCAGCGTGGTCTTATAGCAGGTGGCAGTCTGCTAGTGTGATCTGGAAACACTTTTGTTACTTGAAATAAGATTAAATAATGAGTTGCCACTGGTATCCTTTCTTATTTTCATTTAATGTACTAAAATTATTGTTGTCAAATGATTAATTGTGATTAATCACATCTAAAATAAAAGTTTTTGTTTACATTATATATGTATATATATATATATATATATATATATATATATATATATATATATACAGTATATATATTAGATATAAACCAAACATTTTTCTTAAATATATACATACGCGTGTGTGTATTTACATATACATTATATATATATATAAAACAGTTCACACACATATATTATTTAAACAAAAAAACTTTTATTTTGGATGCAATTAATCACGATTGATCATTTGACAACACTAACTAAAATATAAAAACCAAACTAAAAAAAAAAAATTAATAAAAAAAAATGCTAAAAATAAATAAATAAAATTACTTTAAAAAATACAAGAACTTCAAAATTAAAATGTAAAAATAAAAAACTAATTCAAATCATATATAAAAAAAAAAAACTATAGTAGTATCTCAATGATCTGTCCACCCAAAAAAACTGTTGCTTTAAAATAAATGTTAACTGAAATAAAATGTAAAAAAAAAAAAAAATGATAAAAAAATACTAAATACTAAATTAACAAAAACTAAATGTTTTTTTTGTCAAGGAAATATTTTCATTTAATTTAACTTGATGTATTAAAATAACCAAAATTACAACTGAAATAAAATAAAAAATAATATATAAAAATGTCAAAAATGCTCAAATTACTAAAACTGAAATAAAATGGAAAAAATATTCATAAAAAACTACAACAGTATCTCAATGATCTCACTTTCTGTACCAAGTTAAAAGTGTATCAATCACCCCTGAGATCTGAGTGGCATTTATTTATAAAAAAAGGTCATATTACAGCCAAAAATAAATAAATAAATAAAAAGATTTTAGGGTGAAATTTGACCTGGACATTTCATGGTGAGATTCACCAAAACACTCACATCCCTGCAACCGTGTGGCTCAGAAACATCCCATAATAACAACTAAAAATCAACAGCGGCAGCAGCAGCGGAGGAGGACAGAATGAGATGTGACTCTCTCTCTCTCTCTCTGTGTGTGTGTGTGTGTCTCTCGCCCCATCCCCCAGTGTCTGCAGGCAGCTGTGATGATGGACAGTGTCAGCATCACACACACACACACACACACACACACACACACTGTGATGATGGAAAGCGTAAGCACACATATACAGCAGAAACAGCACAGAAACAACACAACCGAGAGAGAGAGAGAGAGAGAGAGAGAGCATTATCCTGCAATATTACAGGCAAATGTACATTAAAAGAATAGCTCACCCAAAAAAAAAAAAAAATCCTGTTAATTTCCTAAACCTCAGACCCTCGAAGATGTAGCTGACTTTTTTCTTCATTACAACAGTCAAGAAGATTTTTAGCTGAAACTGTACCTTGTGATTGATTAAATGCAAGTCAATGGGTGCCGGCACTTTGAGAGTCAAAAAAAGCATATCAGGCAACACTTAATTACGATATATTGAGTTCTTACGAAGCGAAACGATCGTTCTGTGCAAGAAACTAAACATTATTCACAACATTATTATTCACCTGTAATCCAGAGCCTCAGTGGTTCACAGATTCACTAGTTTGTTCACTACGTAATCGTGCACTGACATCACATATATACAATTATATTATTAAAGCGCCCAATAACTGAATAAACGAGTCTTTATCAGCTCATCTTTTTATATAAATCATGGGAAACCATATCACCAGTCAATGGGATATTTTTATTGCATTTATTTCTAATAAAAGCTGTAATTTTTATCATATTATGTCTCTTCTGTTTGTGGTGTTGCGGCGTGATCACAGACGGCTGGTTTGTGGACAGGTCACAGTCTGAGGCGAATGAAGCCGGACTGTTGTTGTGGGCGTCAGATTAAAGCAGCGAATGAACAGCGAGAGCATCAGATTAGAGCTAATCCTGCTGAGACCGGCTCCAGATTCAGCGGCAGCAGAAACTCAGGATTCACCAACACAGAGGGAAACCCACTGGAACAACAGCCCGCGCCGCAGTCTAATGCTGCGGAGGAGGTTTAATGCTGAGTGACAGTGATGTGGGCCGATCTAACCATCTGTGAACGCCAGGCTGAGTCATATAATACATTAAAGCAATAAGCCACAGAAGCCTCCGCTTCACGTCGTGTTCTTTCGCTGCCCCTTAGCTGTTATAAATTCACTTTAAACCACGGCTTCACGGGGATTATTGCTTTTATTAAACAGTTATTCCATAAACGTAGTAAGGTTTCGCAAAATAAAACAGAGCGAATAAAGAGTAATGATGTTAATAAAAAGTATTCTTCCACCAAACAATGTAGTTCCTCAGAAAAAGTTGTGGTTGCAACAAAGTGGTTGCTGAGCAACACACAGAAGTAAACAAAGGTGTATGTTACTTTGTAGAGTAATTTACAACAGCTTCGAACACGGCTCAGCCAATCAGAATCAAGGACAGAACTATCTGTTTAATAAGAAAAACATAATCCTTCATTTCACTCGCTCCAGCTTCTCCTTCTGTACGTCAGGACCAATTTATTTCAGTGTCATTGAGATACTCTTATTTTTATTTATTTAGTCTATATATAAATCATTTAAAAATAAGTCAGTTTTAGTTAAGGTTAATCTTAATAAAAATGAGATGTGTTGTTTTGGCGATCATCTGAAAGAAGTTTTTTAATATTTGATTTTATTTCAGTTTACGTTCATTTTATTTCATGCATTTTTTAATGGTTTTGGTGAACTATAATAACCCTGATCAGCGATGTCCGCATTACAGTGAGATGCGCTGAGGCCTGTTTCACATTTTTCTTCTCATCTATTTTTAGTTGTGTTGAGGACCTGAGTGAAAACACCATCACATGCAAGCGTCTTCTACTTTCTCTCCATGATAAGTAGCGTGAACTGAGGGAGGAACCCGAGCCCAGAAGACTCTTTTCACAGTAACCACCTAGCAACCCACACAACACCCTAGCAACCAGTTAGCAGTGCCCTGGCATCTGCATGTAACATCCTAGTAGGGCTTGAGTTTTTGCAGAATGAAGGTTTAAAGGGGTGTGGGGATTATGGGTGTTTTTGTGGATGTTTACTTGGTGCTGAAACATGCCTGGAGTCCACACACAGAGTCTGGGCTAGTAGTCAAACTTTATTTTCAGCTTTTATTATGGCTTGAATCGATTATGAAAACAAGATAAAGTCATTATTGTGCTGCATTCCATTTATCATTGATGATCTGGCAGTGCATTACAAGTAGTTCATCTTATTTGATTATTTAATTTATTATATTTAAAATTTTATATTTTCATTTTATATTATTTTTTCATATTTTTTTCATTTTTTATATTATATATTATATTAAGTCACATTTATGTCACATTATATTATATTAAGTCACATTTATCCATTCAATTCAGGTCAGTGTTGATGTGTTGTGTCAGTTCCAAAAATATGAATAAATATTTTTATTAAATTATTTAAGTTCATTTAAATCTGAATAAATATTATGAATTATGATTAAAGTTCAAGTACACTGTTAAAAAGACACAATTTTCATGCATGTTTCTAAAGTCAATGAGTCATCGTGTTAAATAAAAGTGTTCTCACCAAAATAATCCTGAATATATTGTGATCAGCGTCCTCCATCATTGTCTTGTAGAGGCATCACACACTTACTGTGCGGCTCCTGCTGTGAATCCTGACACTCGCGGAGTAGCAGCGTCGCGGTCGAGGAGACGGGGCGTGTAAATCATCTCCAGTCGTCTGTCAAGCGTTCATAAGACTTCATCAATGCTCCAGCAGATTCAGAGGACAAACAAACAGGCGGCTGAAGCTCATTTCACACACTGCCTCTCACAGATTAAGATGAAGAAGCGCTTGGCGTCCTTTCATCAGCCAGAGAGTTTATGTCTTCATATCACAGCCAACATTCAGATTTTTATATCATATAAGCATCATATAAGACTACTGCTGTTATGAATATAACATGTTTACTATATAATTAGTGTTACTTTGGAAGAAGATAACTAATGATAATAAATTTTTTAAATTTAATTTACATTTATGCATTTGGCCAATGCTTTTATCCAAAGCAACTTGCATTGCATTCAAGGTAAACATTTGATCAGTTCATGCATTCACTGGGAATCGAAATAACGAACAGTTAACAATAACTGTATATGCCCATAAATGGAAAAGAATGGTAGCTGATGGTTTGGTTGATGATGGCAGTATGTGACTGCAGACTGTTTCTATTAAAAGTAAAAAGGATCAACAGCAAGCAGCTTAATCAAGACCAACAGACTGTGTGAACGTCTTCCGGTTCATACTGTACCTTAAAATAATGCTGATCTGACATGTGGCTCCATCAAACTGACATTCAGTATTTTTGTAATATCTGTTTTGTTTGTTAGTTTACTGAAAGCTAGAACTGCGTTATCAGTAAAAGGATTTTTAATAAATAAATGCAAGGTGTTTTGTCATGTTTTTTTTATATAATGTAACTTTGTAGCCAAAAACAATGGCTTGATATTTTTGTGTTAATTTTTAGATATTTTCTGTTTGTTTGTTTGTTTGAGCTTTGTAACTGCTTTACTGTCTATGATGAATTGTCATATATATTTGTAGCACAACATGCCCCACTTTTAGAGGTCAACATTTGTTAAATTATGTTTGTTTTTTATTTTTGTTTTAAATTTAGTTAAAATGTTAGTAATTTTGTTGTGTATTTTTATCATTTTTATGAGTTGCTGTTGTTTTTTTTAATATGTCTAACACTTTTGTCCAGATTGGAAGAATGAGTGTTCAGGATAATAACAGTCGGTTTGACCCGAGGTCTAAATATAGGACTGGGCTTTTGTTATAATAGTGTGGAAGGTTCATTCTGCCAGATTTATATAGCAGACAATGGCAGAGAGTACAGACTGTGCTTCCTCTAGACGTCAGACCCAGTCCTGGTCCTTCAGACGATCCAAACCTTTTAACACAGTGCGTCACGTTCTATTGCATTGAATTCAAAATAAAAAATGGTCAAATTATTGCCCTGACATAATGCAATTTTGTTTTCTTCTATCAAGCTTTTGATCTAAATATTTGTCTTTTTGTTTACAGAATGGAACTTCCTCAAATGTTGGTCTTACAGAAGCAATATCTCTGGCGTGTTGTTATTTGGAACTATCTGTGGGTTTGGTTATTCATGAAATGTTTAGTGTAGTTGGTGTGGTTGAGATGCAGAAGGTTGTTCATAGCTTGTTGGGTGATGTAGTTGATGTAATTTAAACAGAACCGAAGGAGATCGTATTCCACTTTTGCAGTTTAACATTGCAAAATCCAGTATAGTTGAATTATCTGTGTTGTGTCTCTGAGAGCTTCAGCGCTGCACACACCAGCTCCCTCCGCAGCTATAGTTGCTGAATCATGCAGCGTAAGTTATTAAAAAACACTGCCAAAGAACAAGCTAAGATTGGAGATATACAGATAAACCAGACCAGTGCTGCAAATCCAGTCTTGTGTCTGTTGTTTAAATCAAAACCGTTTACAGTGACGTCCGTGTGGAATTGTGCATGCATCAAGTAAAGAGAGACAACAAAGTATCATGAAATATAAAATTACAAACAGTCTACTACTGTTTTTCTGCTGTTTGAAGTGAAAAAAGTGTAAAAAAAAAAAAAATAGGGCGCAATTTATTTTTTAAGTGTGAAGGATTGATTTTTCACAGGTGTTTTTATGTTTTGTTGTTTTTTTCAATTTGTTGTTTCATGATTAGATATTTTATAGATATATATTTTATATATTAGATATGTTGTGGGTTGCTAGGGCATTGCTAGAGAGTTGCTAAGATGTTCTGGGTTTAAAGGGTGTTGCTAGATGGTTGCTAAGATGTTCTGGGTTGCTAGGGTGTTGCTAGATGGTTGCTACGATGTTTTGGGTTGCTAGGGCATTGCTAGATGGTTGCTAAGATGTTTTGGGTTGCTAGGGCATTGCTATATGGTTTCTAAGAAGTTCTGTGTTGCTAGGGAGGCATTGCTAAATGTTTGCTAAGATGTTTTGGGTTGCTAGGGCATTTGCTAGATGGTTGCTAAGATGTTTTTGGGTTGCTAGGGCATTTGCTATATGGTTTCTAAGAAGTTCTGTGTTGCTAGGGCATTGCTAAATGTTTGCTAAGATGTTTTGGGTTGCTAGGGCATTGCTAGATGGTTTCTAAGAGTTCTGTATCTGTGTTGCTAGGGCATTGCTAGATGGTTGCTACTGTAAGATGTTTTGCTAGGGCATTGCTAGATGGTTTCTAAGATGTTTCGGGTTGCTAAGGCATTGCTAGATGGTTGCTACTGTAAGATGTTTTGGGTTGCTAGGGCATTGCTAGATGGTTTCTAAGATGTTCTGGGATGCTAGGGTGTTGCTGGGATGTTGTGGGTTGCTAGGGATGTTGTGGGTTGCTAGGGTGTTGCTAGATGGTAGCTAAGAAGTTCTGGGTTTTAGCGTTGCTACAAATTCTGGAGTTGCTAAAGGATTGTTAGATGGTAGCTAAGATGTTGTGGGTTGCTAGGGTGTTGATGAGATGTTGTGGGTTGCTAGGGATATTGTGGGTTGGGTAGGGTGTTGCTAGATGGTAGCTAAGATGTTCTCCTGGGATGCTAGGGTGTTGCTGGGATGTTGTGGGTTGCTAGGGATGTTGTGGGTTGCTAGGGTGTTGCTAGATGGTAGCTAAGATGTTCTGGGTTGCTATGGTGTTGATGAGATGTTGTGGGTTGCTAGGGATATTGTGGGTTGGTAGGGTGTTGCTAGATGGTAGCTAAGATGTTCTGGGATGCTAGGGTGTTGCTGGGATGTTGTGGGTTGCTAGGGATGTTGTGGGTTGCTAGAGGGTGTTGCTAGATGGTAGCTAAGATGTTCTGGGTTGTAGCGTTGCTACAAATTCTGGGTTGCTAAAGGATTGTTAGATGGTAGCTAAGATGTTCTGGGTTGCTATGGTGTTGATGAGATGTTGTGGGTTGCTAGGGATATTGTGGGTTGGTAGGGTGTTGCTAGATGGTTGCTAAGATGTTCTGGGTTGCTAGGGTGTTGCTGAGATGTTGTGGGTTGCTAGGCCATTGCTAGATGTTGCTAAGATGTTTTGGGTTGGTTGTTGTGTTTTTGTGGTGTTTTGGGTTGCTAGGGATGTTCTGGGTTGCTATGGTGTTGCTGAGATGTTGTGTGTTGCAGGGGATGCTCTGGATTGCTAGGGTGTTGCTAGATGGTAGTAATTTGTTTAGCGTTGCAGGAGTGTTGCGAGCTGTTGTAGGTTAATAGGGATGTTCTGGGTGCTAGGGTGTGTGCTGGGTGTTGCTGAAGGTGCTAGGGTGTTGCTGAGATATTCTGGGTTGCTATGGTGTTGCTGAGATGTTGAGGGTTGTAGGATCGTTTGGGTGCTGGGTACGACTGAGAGATTCTGGGTTGCGATGGTGTGCTGAGATGTTGGGGGTTTACTCGGGATGTTTGGGTTGCTAGGGTGCTGCTGAGATGTTGTGTGTTGCTAGGCTGGTTAGGTGTGCTAGGGTGTGCTGGGATATTGTGGGTTGCTCGGGTGTCACTGAGATGTTCTGGTTGCTAGGGATGTTGTTCTGGTGCTAAGGTGTTGGCTGAGATGTTGTGGGTTGCTAGCGTGTTTCTGAAGATGTTGTGTGTTTGCTAGGGAATGTTTCTGGGTTGCGTAGGGTGGTTGCTGGGATGTTCTGGGTTGCTAGGGTGTTTCTAGATGGCTATTAAAAGGGGGTTTGTTTTTTCAGCAGTTTTATGGCAGCAGCAGCAGGTGAAAATGGTGTCGGATCACTAATTAACAACGAAACACAGGACTGTCATGAGGAATTTCTGCCTGTCTGAAGTACGGAACGCTGGCACTCACACAATCAAAAACACACAGGAACACTGATTTAGCAAACACTACTAATCTAGGAATTTGTGTTGTGTTAGCATAATATTTTTTTAGTCCATGAAATCAAATGGCTTTCTTCTATTGACACTGAAACATTAGAGAGCTTGTGCGTCAGAACTGGGCAGGTGATGGTTGTTTAAGGCAGAATCTTGTGGTGGTTTTATCTAGAAGCTCAGCTCAGGTTGAATCTACAGCTCGAAGTAAACAATCCCAGCAGCATCCATTTGTTCCAACGCCTTACTCACGGAACCAGAGCTTACGCTGGGTTCTACATTTGGGTTTTCACCGCTAACGGACCCTGTGCATTATTGTTATTATTATTATTGAAGGGCACGGATTACACAGAAACACTAATGATGGTGATGCACTGATAAGAATACACTATACATATCTATTGAGGAGGATTATGTAAGGAGATTTAGATGTGTTGTTGTGAACGTGGCATTGCAGCAAATGGTCCTCCATCACGTCTCAATAACATTTAAAGGTTATTATCACGATGACCTTTACGTATCATTGAGGAGGCACGATGGGGTTGATTATGTAAGGAGGGCATACAAGATTAATGCTGCTGTGCATTTTGCAGTATGGGTTGTTATTATTATTATTATTGGAGTATTAATGTTTTAAATAAACGGATATGACTCACTTCCCCACGAAGTTCTCGAGCACGGAGCTTTTCCCGGCGCTCTGTCCGCCCACCACCCGCGGATCTTGCGGCAGGTCCAGTAGTTCGCGTATCCTGTCCGACTGGCTGCGCCGAACGCATACCTGCATTGCGGTTGACCAGCGGGATCAGGTCCTCCTCCCACGGTTCACCACGCGACACACCGGATCTGCTCGAGCTTCACCGGAGAAACTGCGATTCCCTGCCGCTTTATTTCGGCATTGCTTATTCTGGAGCTCTTCTTTCTCTCTCTCTCCGCTCTCTCTTTCTCTGTCTTTCTCTCTCTCGTCTATCTCTCTGCTGCGGTACCCCTGGGATGATGAGCTGCACTTTGGCTCAGAGCGGCGCACACACACGCGCGCACACGAGGGTCCCCACTGCAGTGCCGCGCTCCGTCGCTAGTCGGCGGCGCTTTTGAAAGTTTTCATCTGCATCTTGTTTTTTAGTTTTTTTTATTCATTTATTCCTCTGCTACATCTGATGCATCATTGCACTCCACCAACATGTAAGTAGGGTTAGGGCTAGATGGGCCTACAAGCAAAAAAATATAGTGCATTTTTTCTCACACCGTACAACAATTATTATTTCTGCATTATTGTAAGGAGTGGGTTTAGAGTTGGGGTAGGTGTAGGACGTTAATACAAAATATCAGGTAGAAAAGTTTTGTGCTGTGATCCCTTCTAGCACACAAACCTGTTATTTGCTTAATTATGTATATTATATCTTATATATATATATATATGATATATATATAGTATATACTATATATATAATATATATATATATATCTACTATATATATATATATATATTGTTATTTATATTAGTTTTAATTGTTTTTATTTTATATTTAACATCATGCTTATTTAATTTATTTTTCATTGTTTTTATTGTTGATTTAACATCGTGCTTATTTGTTTACTAAACACATGGGACAACCTTAAATATTAAATAACCCAGTACATAAATCGCAGCACACAAAACCAAATTGAATAAACATTAAATTAAAAAGGAAAAAGTATTTTGAAAACAATTTCAGTGTGTTTCATGTAATTTCACGTGCGTAGATAGGATGTACAAGCTTGTTGTTTGGTTACGAAAAAAAATATAAGGCCACAAATAGATCAAGCTTATGTATGTCTGCATTTAATTTTTTTTTTTATTTAATTATTTTTTTTTTTTTTATTTGTTTTTTTTTTAATTAAATTGTTTAGTAAAAAATATGTGTTTATGTTTTTAATATTAATTCCCCAGTACATTGCAGAACCACAAAAATAAATAAATGAAAAAAAAAGGAAAAGTATTTGTAATCAATTAATAATAATACTAATAATAATAATAAAAACGTATTTTCTGAAAAAATAATAGCAGCATAGTTTTCCTTTGGTGAAAACAGGCAAATAACTTGTATGTTATAAACTTAATATATATTAATTATATATCTAGTATATAATATAATATAGATATAGATATTATATTATATATATAATATTTATATATCATATGATATATAACCATACATAAGAACATCTATATTAAGCATAAACATATAAAATCCAATGCATGCAATAATTAAAAAATCAACTCATAAATTCTACCAATACTGGTTTGAATGGATTTATGGATTGATAATTATTTAAATGGATTATTTTTTTATAACAATATTTATATATTTTATACTTGTCTAAACCAACATATAATGTATATAGTCTGTCCTTAAACGATAGAATTGTTGTGTCAGAAAGAAATCAGATGCTGAAGGATAAAAAAAAAAAATATTTTAAGGGACTGAAAAGTTTCCCTACATAGCACACAGTATAGAGGGTGTGCAGTCGCTCCTCCAGTCCTACAGGGGGCGCTGTGTGTCGCTGGCGCCGCCGCTCATCACAACACCGGCGAGAGTGAGGCTAGCGCGCCGTAAAGGCGGCAAGAGGAAGATTTCAGTAAAGGCAGTCGCTCTTTATCTCCGCTGTTAAAACGCATCCTCCCGTCGGCCAGAGTTCGTGAGTATCTTTTACTCGCAGACTTAAAGAGACTGCCGGTCAGGATGGGGTCGCTGTAGAGAGCGGTTTGCGGATCGTGTTGTCGTGTTTACGACAGCTAGCTAATATAGCGCCTAGCGCACAGATAGAATCCGTTTGATATTTGAGGCTAGCACACAGATAAAGGCGCCTATCTAGACAACATCTCGAGGGGAAACTGACGGGTTTGACTTCTATGAGGTGCTATTTCAATTTGCTGCTGTGTATGTAGGAGACGAGGGTTTGAGACACGGGCTGTTGTTTAGGGGGTTTGGATTGTTTGTAGCTGAAGGTTAGTCTAGTTTAGCTGTTAGCGGCTGAGTTTTAGTATTGTTTTGATCAGAACTGACTGCTATATTATACTGTATACTGCTTTATATTCTGCTTTTATGAGCTTCACTCTTGTATGTTTTGTTTTTTCAATGTTAATCGTGGTTTAATGGACAAAACGTTTAGTTTTTCCAGTTTTCAGATCAGAACTGACTGTTTGTTTTGTTGCTATGTAAATAAATCCTAGTTATTATTGGCATAAACTCGTTTTTATCTGAGAATAAAGCTGAAATAAATGTAGAGGCCGGTTTCAGTAATATTTGAAGACAGAATTTGCACTGTTTTTGTAATAAACGGGAAAGCAATGCGATATGTTTGGGAAGCCCAGTTCTCTGCCACGGAGAGTAATTAAAGAAGAAGGTACATTTAATGAGTACATATAAAATTATATTGTAATTTTTTAAATTATTTTATTAAGGTTAGGCTACATAGATTAAGCTTTTATCTCACAATTTTTGTAAAAAAAAAAAAAAAAAAAAAAGCAGAAGAAAGAAAAAAGCTCAGAATAATCACAAATACCTTTTTGTTTTTTTGTGTGCAAAAACCAGAATTCAGATGAAACAGACTTGTTGTGGGGGGATAAAGTAATTCTGAGTGAGTGTATATCTTGCAATTCTGCAAAAATAAATAAATAAAGGTCAGAATTGAGAGATATAAATACAAAGTTGTGAGATAAAAATGTGCAATAACATGTTGTTGTTGTTTTTATTCTGTTTTGGAAATGGGCTTCCGTTATAGATGTTCACATCATGTGTCATGTATTAGTAATTTGTTAAAATAGAAAATAAATGGTATAAAGTAGTGCCCTGTAAGGGTTACAGAGTGTGTTCTCTCTGTGTTTTCTCTCAGGCTGAAGTCAGACGTCAGGATGTTTAACCCTCACCAGCAGCAGCAGCAGCATCAGTTTCATCAGCACCTCCGGCAGCTGCAGCAGCTGTTTCAGCAGCAGACGCCTCCTCCTCCGCCGCCTCCTCCCCCTCCTCCACCTCCCCCCGCCCATCACATCACACACACACGGTACTCTTCAGGAAGAGAGTCAGTTATCTAACGTGTAATGAACAGAGCAGGAGAACTAGCTGTGGACTAATACAAGAATGAATAACTGCAAACCAACATATGCTCTTAAACCAGCACACCACTGCAGAGTGATGCTTGAAACACTCACACACACATAACTGAAAAACAACACCACACTCACACACACTCTCACACACACACACAGACACACCACTCACACTCACACACACGCACACACACACACACACACACACTCACACAGACACACACCTCACTTCTCTCTCACACACACACACACACACACACACACTCTCTCTCACATAGAATATATTTAAATATTTTAAATTATTATATTTAGATAGTCATGTATAAATATGAAAATGTTGATTGATGTTTATAATGTAACATTATATATATATCAGTAAGACTTATAATGTTTTAAAAGAAGTCTCTTCTGCTCAACAAAGCTGCATTTATTTGATCAGAAATATTATTACCATTTAAAATAACTGTTGTCTGTGTGGAGATCTGTTAAAATCTAATTTATTTCTGTGATCAAAGCTGAATTTTCAGTATTGATAATTCTAATAATAAAAAAAAAAATCTGCATTTCTGATCAAATAAATGCAGCCTTGATGAGCAGAAGAGACTTATTTTAAAACATTACAAGTATTACTAATCCCAACTTTGGACGGGTAGTGTGTGTGTATATATATATATATAGTGTGTGTATATATATATATATATGTGTGTGTGTTGCATTAGCGTTCATAGGCCGTGTGTTTGTGTTGTTCAGGTCTCTGGCGGCTCCTGCTCCTGCTTCTGCTCGTATGGTCAACCTGTGCTCAGCCACGCAGACCATCATCGCTCCCAACCCCATGCTGCAGGGGGCGCTGCTCATGCAGCAGATGCAGGGTAAACACACTCCTGATGCAGCACACACCGTATTAAGACACCAGAGCGGAGAATGTGTTTTTAATTTTAGTTACAGTTTTAGCTACTTTGTTAGGTGTTTTTGTTAGTTTTTTTTGGTTTTTTTGTTTTTTTTTTTAGTTATTTATGGTTATTCTGGTTTGAGTAATTTTGAGATTTTTAATTTGTTATATTGATGTTTTATTTTATTTTATACTAAGTAATGTTTTCAATGCTTTTAGTTTTAGTTAACTGTAATAACTCTGATATTGATAAAAACAAGTTTTCTTTTCTTGTCAAGTAGCACTCTCTTGATAACTTAATATTAAATACAGAAATGAACTAAATATTTAGTGTTATGTTATCGAGTAAATATTATTGGTTTCACCTCAAAATCCAAAGGGAAAAGGTATTTTGAAGCTTATTTTAGGATCATTTATTTATTTATTTAGAAACAGTTCCACATTAATAATGCATAAAATCAATGTAAAATGTTCCTTATAGGTTTTAATTTAATTGGTTAATTTTTAAGACAATTCCACATCACTAATGTTCAAATCAATGTAAAATGTTCCAGATTTAGCCAGTGAAGTTATTTTTAATCTGTAATATTTCTGCAAGTCATTCATGGGTTTATTTATAATCCTCATCATTCTTTGTGGTGATTCTCTTGACTCTAATACAGTAGTTTTTTCCTAAATATAAAGCATATTTATGATTGGTCAGAGAAGTGCTGTAGAGATGAGTTTGATGTGTTTACTCCCGTGTTGTGTTGTCCTCTCGTGGTGGTGTCACGTGGCCTGTGTGCTGCTGGTCTAGCGGGCGGCATGCGTGGCTTTGCGATGGGGGGTCAGCAGTTTCCTCAGTTCTTCACTGCGGGCTCCAGAGCGTCTCTTCTGGGACCCGTTCCGATGGGAGTCGCCATCAAAACCCCTCACATGGGATTCCAGCGACACTTCACGCCACACGCGCGCTATTTCACCAACGTGAGTGTGTATTAACCTCGGCACATTAATATGTTTTTGCCTTCCGCTGTATGGATTGTACTTTTAATTTTTTTCCTGACATACACTGATGTTCAAAAGTATGGGATCAGTAAGAGTAGTAAAGAGGTCTCTTCAGAGCTGCATTTTATTTGATCAGAAATACAATAAAAATTTTGAAATATTAATAGAATGTAAAACAGCTGTTTTCTGTGTGAATATCTGTTAAACTGTAATTTATTTCTGTGATGTGCAGCTGTATTTTCAGCATCATTACTCCAGTCTTCAGTGTCACATGATCTTCAGAAATCATTCTAATATGATGATTTGTTATCAGTGCTGGAAACTTTTCTGCTGCTTCATTTTTTTAATTTATTTTTGAGCTTGTGATACTTTTTTCAGGATTCTTTGATGAATAAAACATTAAAAAAGAACAGCATTTAAAACAGAAATCTTTTGTAACAATATACACTACTGGTCAAAAGATTGGAGGCAGTATTTTTAATTTTTATTTTATTTATTTTTTGTAAGAAATTAATACTTTTATTCAGCAAGGATGTGTTAAATTGATAAAAAGTGATAAAAAAGAGACTTACATTGTGAGAAAAAGATTTCTATTTTAAATAAACCCTTTTCTTTTTTAACTTTATTCATCAAAGAATCCTGAAAAAAGTATCACAGGTTCCAAAAAAATATTAAGCAGCAAAATGGTTTTGAATATTGATGATAAATCATCATATTAGAATGATTTCTGAAGATCGTGTGACACTGAAGACTGGAGTAATGATGCTGGAAATACAGCTGCACATCACAGAAATAAAAATACACTTTAACAGTGTTTTAACAGTTTTAAATTGTAATAATATTTCATAATTTTTACTATATTTTTGATCAAATAAATGCAGTCTTGATGAGCAGAAGAGACTTCTTTCAAACACATGAAAAATCTTACTGATCCCAAGCTTTTAAGCAGCAGTGTACATGAATCTCTTTTAAACAAATAAATAATCTATTGTGGTGTATATTATTTATTAAATCTGTGCCTCTCTCGCTAACTGAACACACACAGGAGTTTCAGGCTCGTCAGCCGGACAGGAAGAGGGAAAACGAGCAGAAGTCTGCGGGCAGCAGCGACAGCCAATCAGAAGCCAGCAGCAGAAGAGGTATTTAGAAGAGTCACGTGTCTCTGTCAAACAGTTCTGCGTAAACCAAATATATGCAGAAATCATGAAAACGTCACAAAAGTCGAAAGTTTTTAATAATTTTACAAAACCGCTCCTTCCTGAAGAATAACAATAACTTTTTGTACATTATACAGCCTTTCATCACATCTGCTGAATGAAATCCAGGATTTGTTTCTTAGTAATTTTGAGATGCTCATTCCAAAAATAGTGTTGGATTTGCTGGAGCACATCACACTTTCTCAACAAATATGCATTTTGTAGCATTTTTGCTTTAGGCAGTGATTTATAATCAGAAAAACACCACAAAGACATGATTCCCGTCTTCATCTGAGGCAGGTTACAATTGTTTGTTAGTTCTCAGGAGCGTTCGACCGATAATCGGTGCCGATATTGAGCTTTTTTTATGATTATCGGTCATTTTCAAAACCGTTTTTCCGATTAAATAATTTAAAAGCATTTAAAGCAAGTTTTTGTTAGAGCCCTTTATTATTTTTTACACTAGACATACACTACTGGTCAAAAGTTTGGGGTCAGTAAATTTGTATTCTTGATTTTTGAAAGAAAATAAAACTTTTCTTCTGCAAAAGATGTTAAATTGTTAAGAAGTGATAGCAAAGATTTATATTGTTAGAAAAGATTTATATTTTGAATAAATGCTGTTCTTTTAAACTTTTTATTCATCAAAGATTTGTGTAAATGGTGTTGTTTTTTACTTTTTATTAATATTTGGCAGCACAACTGTTGATAATTCTAATAATAAATCATCATATTAGAATGATTTCTGAAGATCATGTGACACTTTATACTGGAGTAATCATGATGGAAATTCAGCATTGCATCACAGAAATAAATTATATTTTAAAGGATATTAAAATGGAAACCTTTATTTTATATTGAATTAACATTTTGCAGGATTACTGTTTTTTTCTGTATTTTTGAACCAATAAAAACAGCCCTGATGAGCAGAAGAGACTTCTTTTAAAACATTAAAAGTCTTACTGACCCCAAACTTTTGACCGATAATGTAAATATGTTCAAAATATCGGTTATCGGTCTGAATCTGCATCGGCCCTGAAACACACATCGGTCGACCCCTGACATGTATGATTGAACCCACACTGTTCAACGCCTATGATGATTTGTTCTGCGTCCAGTGACTGAAGAAAATGCAAACGTGAGAAATAAACGATGCTATTTTTGAACTCTGCGTTAGATAATATCAGGCACTTGTTGGAAATCCGCAGAATCTTTTCTCAAGATGCAAGGCTGTGTAATGTGTGCATAAACATACAATCCACATAATAATCAAATCGAGTGGAATAAACAAAATGCACAAAATATATGTGGATAAGTTGTAACATTTCAGCACTGTTTAACAGAACAGTAATTGAAGAGATGCAATACAGTATTTCAAGCTATTATAATCTATCCTTTATGATGGTTTTTGAAAAATCTGTAGTGTTTTAAAGAGCAGAAATGAGGTGACGAGTCTGTGATTTGTGTTTTGATGTGAACAGCAGATGAAGCGTCCGCTGCTGGATGTCAGGAGTCTTCAGAGCAGCCCGATGAACCAGAGGCCAAAAAACACAAAACACAAGAGTCAGTGACTTTCATCCGTCTGTCTGTGTCAGATTGATCCCTTCTGTATGCTGCGAGTGTGTTTAAATGCGGTTTGTGTGTTTGTGCAGGTCAGAAGAGCCTGTGGAGACAGAATCAGCTCAAAGCCCTGAATATAAGAGCCCAGATCCTGCAGGTACAGAGGGCTTCACCTTCACCAGAACCGTTTTTAGCATCTATCACATCTGTGACCGGCTGGCAACTACAAAATCATTTGTCCCTAAAAATGAAAATTATAAAATGTGTTTGCAGTAATACCATCACAATGGAGGAAGATTAATGGTGGAGGATTTAAAATGGAAATATTTTGTAAGATTAAATGTGGATTATGTAAAATTATTATTATAATTTTTTTTTTTTTAATTCTTCAGTAAAAATTTTATTTGACCTGTAAAATTGTCCTAAGCAGGTATGACAGTGTTGTTTAAGCATTATTTTTTATTGATTTTTTTTTTATTTCATGTTTTTATTTTTATATTTTACATTTTAAAGTTTTAGTAGTTTTTGTGTTTTTGTCATTTTTAGTAGATTTTTATGTCTATATACTTTTTATTAAATTTTAAGTCAGTTTTTATTTTAGTACATCGAGTTAAACTAAATAAAAATGAGAAATGTGACTTTGGCAACTAGCAACTATTTTATATATTTTATATATTATATTTTATATATAATAATAATAATTTACTTTTTAAATTATTTTTAACTGTAATATTTTATATATTTTATATATTATATTTTATATATAATAATAATAATTTACTTTTAATATGAAATGTAACATTTTAACATTAATATATATATATATATACACACACACACACACACACACAGAGCATGCATAATTATTATAAATTTGATATTCTGGTCATATACACACACACAGAGCATGCATAATTATTATAAATTTGATATTCTGGTCATATATATACGTGTATATACGATTATATATATGTGTATAATCATTTAAATACAAAAATGATTAAACACAAGTGATAAATGCCTTATATTCAGGTGTGCGTAATTATTAAGCAGGTTTTCTTGTACAGATCAAATGTGCCAAAAAAGAGATTTAAGTCACACTGAAAAATCTAAAAATTATTAAATATCCATGAGAAATATAATTAAAAAAATGAATGCGTTACAGATATTGTGAATTTAAATCATGACCACTAGACAGCGAAATGTGTCAGCAGGGTAAGTCAGAAAAACTATTACTACATAAAATAACTGTTACTATAATAACTCTGTACATTTCCTCCCGTCTCTGGAAACCATGTTGTGCTTCTGAGATGGAAGTGCTTCTCTAGGTAAATGAGCGTATGGTGTGTGTTTCAGAGCTCACTCTGCAGGAGGAAGGCGTGGACGGAGCGCTGGCCGCTGAAGCAGACGAACCGAGTCCAGCCGCCGAGGTTTGTACCAGAGATCAGATACACCGGTGAAATAACCCCACAGATGCTCACCCATGAGCTGTGTGTACTCAAGAAGCACTCCTCATTCCTCAGGGAACGTTAAAATGTGTCTTGATTGTTTCTCGTCAGCAGGTTGAAAGCACTGAAGCGCCAGCTGAGCAGCAGATCAGCGAGGGTCCAGACGCCGCCGCAGGCTCTGATTCAGTCCCGGAGATCAAGGAGACCACGGACACTGCTGAGGACGTCAAAGACACAGCGGCAGAGACCTCCAACAAGTTCTTCTGCTATATTTGCAACATCACTTGCCATAACCAGCAAGTACGTTCCTCTGACATCACTGATCTGATGTATAAGCAGCATAAAGAGTTCACATGCAAATGCACTCATTGGTTAATCTGACTAGTGCTTCATAAATGTAGAGTTGAAATCTTGCGTGTGCAGAGTTTCCAGAGCCATATGAACGGCCTGACGCACCAGCAGAAGATGATGGAGATCCAGCACATGAGCAACGCGTGTCTCGTCACGCTGCTGCCGCGAGTCCAGGAGTCCCTGCAAGGAGCTCGCAGAGACGGGTGAGAGATTCTGAGACATTTACGCTTCACTAGCTTCAGGGAATCAGGCCATCTGAGTTTGTTTCTTCATCAGGTTTGGAGAAATGTAGCGTTGTGTCACTTGCTCTGCAGTGAATGGGTGCCGTCAGAATGAGAGTCCAAACAGCTGATAAAAACATCACAATAATCCACAGCACTCCAGTCCATCAGTTAACATCTGGAGAAGACAAAAGATGAAACAAATTTAAACAGCTGTTTGGACTCTCATTCTGACGGCACCCATTCACTGAGAATGGATTTTTCCGGTTGGCAAAAATTTGGTGCATTACTAGTTAATATTCCAGAAAATAAACAACACATCTTTCCTTCAATCTTTCCTGAAATGCACACGACTCACATGTGTTTATGCTTCACCTTCTGAACAGTGAGAAGAGGCCGGGTCTGCAGAGATGGTGCTCCACCTGCCAGACGCACTTCACCACCAACGTCACGGAGCACCGCAGGACCAAGGAGCACAAGGTGACAGCTCATGACTCGTCTGAATGCATGAAAGCTCCTGGTTTAACCCGAAGCTGATGGAGATGTGTGTCTGTGCAGCGCTGTATCCGCTCGTCCAGCTCCAGCTGCACCGTGTGTAAGCTGCACTTCAGGACGTCCAGAGAGTTTGTGGAGCACATGCAGTCGCCGGAGCACCAGCAGCGAGTCCAGCAGGTGATGTTCAGTCATGCGGTACGCTGAAATGCATTGAATAGTGGAATATCCGTGTACGCCGTCTGTGACATGCAAGTTCCACAGAATCAAATTTTAACTCGTCCTTTAGTTTGTAAAAATTGTGTTTGCAGAAACGCGCTTACAATCACAGTCTGTTAGACAGACAGCACACTACACTGTAAAAAATGAGTCGAAGTCATATTAGAGTGTTTTACCAGAAAATGCTATTTCAGTATTACATTTAAAAATTCACATTTAATTAATTGCGTTACTTGCCATGTCTTTGTCAGTATTTGTGAAATTTATGAGAAATTTCGGAGTGAAAATTGTTTCAGTGTAAATCCTACACCAATTCCACTTCCGTTTTAATTTTAACGTTTTAGAAGTCTTGATGTGATTTTAGTCCTTTTTAGTAGTCCTTCTTTTTTATGTTTGTATAGTTTTTATTCATTTTTATTTGTTTTTTTATTTTTATTTTAACTTAATTTTAATTAGAATTTGTTTTAGTGGTGTTTAGATGGAAATATTTTAATAATAATATTTTTGTTTATTTTTTATTAATTTTAATTTAACTTTTTTTTAGCTTTAGTTAACTGTAATAACCCAGGTGTAGAATAAATGTTTTATATATTTTTTTTAAAAAATTGCTACAAGCATTACGCAATCTCTTACTAACATCTTCTGTGTAAATGTGACACAGTTGTTTTATGTAGCAGGGTTATTATAGTTAACTAAACCATATTAAAACAATAGTTAGATAAAATAAAATAAAATAAATGCTAATTTATAATTAATTAATTTATAATTTAATTAAATGCTAAAATTGCATAATTTCTCATTTTCATTTAGTTTAATTTGAAGTACTAAAATATCTAAAACGCAGTCATTTAAAACTAATAAGTAAAAATCATATAGATATATTTAAAAGAAACATTAGTAATAATAATAAGAGAGAAATATTTTAAAAACTAATAAAAAAGACAAAAACACACAACGAGATCACTAAAACATTAACTAAAATTAAAGTGAAAACTGAAAATAATATTTAATAAATGATAACTTGTGTTTGTGTGTAAGCAGCTGTGGAAGGAGTCGGGCAAAGCCTGCGCAGATCAGCTCAACGCCGACATGTTTCTGGGTGAAGAGGACGGAGATTAAAATGATTGCGATGACGAGAGAGAGGAAGAGGAGAACGGGAAGGTGAGCGCGTCTCGCTGCTGTCTGCATGTGCGGTGCTGAGACGAGATGACCTCTCTCTCTCTCTCTCTCTCTGATTCTCTCTCTCTCTCTCTCTCCTCTCTCTCTCAGTCTGTCTCTCTCTCTCTCTCTCTCTCTCTCCTGTAGTGGTGATTAAAGTCTCGTTTAAAATCTAAAGTAAATACTGATTATGATTTAAGGTATTCTAAAGTAAAAAACAAAGTCCCTCTCTCTCCCTCTCCTCTATCTTTCTCTCTCTCTTCTGGCTTTTTCTCTGATTGTGGCTATCTCTCTCTCCCCTCTCCTCTCTCTCTCGTGCTCTCCTCTCCTCTTGTAGCCTCACCTCTCTATCATACTCTCTCTCTCCTCTCTCTCTGTGGGTCTATCTGTCTCTTTCTCCCTCGCTCTCTCCTGTCTATCTCTACTCTCTCTCTCTCACTTCCGTATCTCCTATCTCTCACGTTTCTCTCTCTCTCCATCTCTGTGACTGTTGGTTATCTCTCCCTCTCTCTGCGTGCGCGTGGCAGAGTGGTGCGGGTGTGAATTGGAGACTGTGAGTGAATCTCCCTTTTTTTTTTTTTTTTTCCTTGCTTTGGGCTACTGTTATTTAATTGTTGGTGATTTATTTTCTTGTTGTTGGGCCGCGTGCTGCCGTGTTCTTTTAGCGGCCAGTATGACGGGCCCCACGGTCGCAGTTTTTTGAGTAAACTCACGCGGCGCCCACGGTGTTAAAGTGGGCGTCCGCGGTGAGCGTGGAAGACTGTTGTCTAGCTGTAGGAGAAGTTATAGGACATGAGAACATCATTGTCAGCTTCTAAATGAATAGTGCTATAGTTATTTTTCTTAACTCTGTAGAAAAGGCAAAAATGAGTTGGTTGAGACTGGAATTGGTGTTGACAATCTTTTTACTCCAGTCCTTCCACTTTCCATACCGTCCAAAAAGTGCTGCTGTCAAATGTTTCCCCCCTTTCATAAGTGATGAAACATTAGTGAGAATTATGTCTCGATATGGCAAATTGGTGTCACCTATTAAGATGATACCAAATGGTTGCGGTTCGCCTCTCTTGAAACATGTGGTGTCGTTTAGACGCTTTTCGTTTACATGATTTTAAAAGATGACGAGGAGCTCGATCTATCACTGCATCTTAAAGCCGATGATTTTGACTATGTTATCTATGTTACAACGGACAAAATGAAATTTTTTAATTGCGGGGAGACGAGTCACTTGGTCCGGCGCTTGCCCTGTTAAAAATAAAGTAAACAATTCAGCGAATGTGTTACAGCAGGCGAGCCTGTTGAGGCTGGGCCGCCTGTGGCAGAAACAGGTGCAGTGGAGGAGAAAACTATTGTGGATTCGTCTGAGAGTGAGGGCGCAGCGAATGTGATTCAGGAAACTGATCCCAAAGATGCGGTTGATGTAAATGCATCGGCCACTGCGAGTGCTGAAAGCTTGAATGTTCAGTCTCGTAAGTCTGCTTTTAAGACGGACAAGAGACAAAGCGATAGCGCGGTCAACGTTTGTCAGCCCGTTTTGGTTGGTGATGTCATTGAAATGGAGACGGGCCAAAGTGAATTCAAAGTTCCATCTAAAAGAAAAAAATCTGTTGAGTGTCAAGCCGTTAAGGCTAAGAAAGTAGATGTAGAGGAGGTTTATGGTGAAGACGGAATAGAAAGTGGCAGTGAGTCTTCCGATTCCAGTGTCAGTTTATCTCAGAGTGATTTTTTCTAGCCAAAGTTATGAAGTGGATGACATTAAGCTTTTTCTCAGAGCCACCAAAAATAAGAGAGGGTGTGCGTGTTGATGAGTATTTTCCTGACATTAAGCAGTTTGTTGGTAAAACTAAGTCTTTTATGTCGGAGGGGTTGTTTACCAACAAAGAGGTGTATCGTTTAAAGAAGATAGTGAGAAAATTCACTTCTGATGATGCCAATGAAGAGTCTGAGAAAGCCTAACAGCTTCGTTATTGATGTTGGTGTGGGTGGAGTGCTGCTATGTTTCTTGTTTTCATCTTTATCTTCTTTTCTAAAGATGAGTGAAGTAAATATTGCAACGCTGAATGTAAATGGTGCAAGAGAAATGAAAAAAAGAGCAGAAATATTTGAGGTAGTTAAACAGAGGAGAATTGATGTTGTTATGCTGCAAGAAACACACACAGCGACCTAAAGAATGCCGCTGATTGGGCAGGGGAGAGGGGGGGGTCTCAGTTTTGAGCCACAAAACCTCACTTAGTGGAGGGGTGGCCATTCTTTTTGCTAAAACTTTCAGTCCACATTCTTATCAGGTTGAGGAAATAGTTAAAGGTAGGCTTTTAAAAGTAAGAGCTACTTTTTGAACAGTTTTGTTTTAGTTTTTATTTGTGTGTATATTCCAACCTCAGCAGTAGAAAGAATTGTTTTTTCTGAATACATTGTGCTCGGTTTTACAAAAATGCTGTGGGGGAGGAACATTTGTTCTTGGGTGGTGATTTTAATTGTACGTTGTCAAATTTGGACAGGAATCACGTTGAACCACATTTACCCTCTCGAAATTTATTAACCCAGCTTGTTAAGACACACGATTTGTGTGACATCTGGAGACAATTTCACGAGAAACAAAGACAATATACTTGGACTCATATTCGTGACAGTGTGATTTCTCTGGCTAGACTTGATCGATTTTATGTTTTTAAGCATCATTGTAATATTGTAAGAAGATGTTTAATTACACCACTCAGTTTCTCTGATCACAGTATGGTGCAGTGTTCTGTGTTTCTAAATTCTATTAAACCAAGGAGTGCATACTGGCAGCTGAACACCAATTTGTTAAGTGACAAATATTTTAAGAGCACGTCTTAAATTGTTCTGGGATGATTTCAGAACTACAAAGAGTTCTTTTAAATCTTTACGGCAGTGGTGGGATTTTGGAAAAGTCCAAATAAAACAATTTTGTTTACAATATACTCAAAACGTCACTAGAGAGATAACTTTGAGTATGAACACCTTGGAGGCTGACATTTTAAAAACTTCAAGAAATGGCTGAGACAACTGGTGCCCGAAGTTATTTGTACTCTCTTTTAAAATAAAAAGACACAGTTGGCTGATTTGCTGGGTGGCAAAACACAGGGGGCCCTGGTCAGGTCTCGGTTCCAGAGTTTGGACCAGATGGATGCTCCATCAAAGTTCTTTTTCAACTTGGAGAAGAAGAATGGGCAGAGCAGGGCCATCCATGCCTTGCGCTCTGAATCTGGGGGTTTATTAACTGACCCTGCTGACATTCGCAAGAGAGCAGTTACTTTTTATGAGAACTTGTATAGGAATGAACTTGGAGCCAGATACAGGGGTGAAAGTGAGTTTTTTGATGACTTACCTCAGGTATCAGAGGAAGCCAACACTGAAATCTCGGGTGCCTTGAGCACAGGAGAGCTGTATAAGGCTCTCCAAAAAATGGAGTCTGGAAAAGCACCGGGAATTGATGGTTTGCCAGTTGATTTTTTATAAATCTTTCTGGTCAGATCTGAAAGAGTACCTTTTGGAGGTGTTGAATGAAAGCCTGGCTGAAGGTCAGCTACCTGTGAGCTGCCGTAGAGCAGTACTAACCCTCCTGCCTAAGAAGGGCGACCTTACAGAGATTAAGTGTTGGCGGCCAGTATCATTACTCTGTAGTGATTATAAACTGCTCTCTAAAACTTTGGCCAACAGGCTAGCAGGAGTGATGGATAGTGTCATCCATCCTGACCAGACTTACTGTGTTCCCCGTAGATCAGTATTTGATAATATTTCATTGGTTCGTGATGTTTTGGAAGTCTCCAAGTTGTTAAATTTAGACTGTGGGTTAATCTCTTTAGACCAAGAGAAAGCTTTTGATCGTGTTGAGCATTGCTACTTGTGGAGGGTTTTAGAGGCTTTTGGGTTTAGTCAGAATTTTATAAATTCTATTAAAGTTCTTTATAGTGACGTTCAGAGTATTCTTAAGGTGAACGGTGGTTTATGTGCTCCTTTTGGTGTTCATAGAGGTATTAGACAGGGGTGTTCGTTGTCTGGTATGCTTTATTCTTTGGCAATAGAACCACTCTTACAGCAAATAAGAGCCAAACTCCATGGTATATGTTTGCCAAACTGTAAGAAAAATCTTATATTGTCAGCATATGCTGATGATGTAATAGTTATGATTACCAGGCAAAGTGATATTCAGGTCCTGTTAAGATTACTTAGAACATTTAAAGGTTTATCTTCTGCAAGAATAAACTGGGGTAAAAGGTGAGTCTTTATTGATAGGTAAGTGGGCAGATGGGAAGCCAGAACTTCCTGAAGGGTTAAGTTGGGGAAAATTTGGTTTTAAATACTTGGGAGTGTTTTTGGTGATGAGTCTACAGTACAGAAAAATTGGGAAGGAGTCATTGAAAAAGTGAAAGGTCGTCTAAATAAATGGAAATGTTTAGTGCCGAGGATGTCGTACAGAGGTCGTATTTTAATTATTAATAATTTGGTTGCATCTCATTGTGGCACAGGTTTTGCCTGTGTTGACCCTCCCTCACAACCTGTTAACCAAAATCCAGGCTATTTTGATAGATTTTTTCTGGGATAAATTGCATTGGGTCCCACAGAATGTGCTATTCTTGCCAAAAGAAGAGGGTGGACATGGGGTTAATACACCTTCAAAGTAGGATAGCAAGCTTTCGTTTGCAGTTTGTACAGAGAAACTACTAGTTGGTTTCAGTTTGATTTTAAATGGTGTGCTGTTACATACGTAATTTTTTACAAAACCTTGAGGGTTTAGGACTGGATAGAACTCTTTTTCTAATGGATCCATTGAAACTGAATACTTCTAGCCTGCCAGTGTTTTATAGAAATATTTTTAAAGTTTGGAGTCTTTTCTTTTTTAAAAAAAGCAGAAAGTCCACTATCTCTTCATTGGCTACTGGAAGAACCTCTAATGTGTGGAGCACGTCTGGATTTGTCTGTCAGTGGACGTTTCCCAGGACTTAGTAAGACACTCATTAATAGTAAAGTCACCAAATTGGGACAGCTATTTGAAATAGCTGGACCTGATTTTAAGAATGAGGAGGGAACGGCTCAACGTTTGGGATTTAGATCAACGCGTCTGATTGCACAGCTTTTAGAGAAATGGTCAACAACTCTTAATGCTACAGAAAGGACTCTGCTGACTGAGTATGGTGATGGCCTCTGCAACCCAAATCCTAAAGACTCTTTTCCTTTGTTTGTTTTTTTTCTTTGAATTTAGAAGGGGTTTCTGGTGTCTTTTTTGAAGTTGTTGACTCCATGTGTGTAGATTTTCTTTTCATGCACTGGGAAAGTTCTGTATAAATGTTGTGTAATTAATTTTAACAAAAAAAATGTTAAATGAGAGAACTGATACTCCATGGCGTGCTTTTTTTAAGTTGAGTATGGATAAGAAGCCTGAGTGGAGAGCATTATATAAACCACCGTTGACCAAAAAAACAGGTGATTTGCAGTGGAGAATTCTTCACGGTGCTGTCGCTGTCAATGCTTTTACTTCAATTATAAATCCTGAGATTGATGCGGGTTGTCCTTTTTGCACGGAGAGAGAGACTATCTTTCATACATTTGTGAATTGTGCTAGATTGGAATCTTTATTTTTGTGTGTTAGGCAGTATTTTAAGAATTATAATGAATCTTTTTCTATGGTGCTATTTGTTTTTGGTTGTAAATATGTAAGGAAGAAAAGGTTTATTTGTCAATTGCTGAATTTTATTTTAGGCCAGGCAAACTGGCCATCTATGTAAGTAGAAAGAAAAAGATGGAACAAATTTGGAACCAATGTGGTTTACATTGTTTTTAAACATGGTACAAGCAAGAATACTGATAGATTTTAGATACTATAAACATATGGATGATCTTGCTGCTTTTGAGGAAATTTGGTGTTACAATGAATTGTAACTTATTGTTGGTGCTCTGTTAAAAGTCAATTTCAAATTCTCTCTCTCTGTGTGTCTCTCTCTCTCTCTCTCTGTCGCTCTCTCTCTCTCTCTCTCTCTCTTGTATGCTCTATCTCTACTCTCTATCTATGTCTCTCTTCTGTCTCTCTCTCTCTCTCTCTCTCTCTCCTCTCTCACTCTCTGTACTCTTCTCTCTCTCTCTCTCCCTCTCTCTCTACTGTTTCTCTACCATCTATCCTATCTATCTCTCTCTCTCTCTCTCTCCTGTTTATCCTCTGTCTCTTCTTCTCTCTCTCTTCTCTCTGTTTATCTCTCTCATATCTCTATCTCTACTCTATCATCTCTATGGGTTCTCTCTCTCTCTCTCTCTCTCTCTGTTTCTCTCCTGTACTCTTCTCTCGCTCTCTATCTCTGTCTGAAGTCTCTGTCGTCTCTGACTCTCTCTCTTTCTCTCTCTCCTCTTCTTCTGTGGGTCTCTCTCTCTCTCTCTGTGTCTCTCTCTCTCTCTCTCTCTCTCTCTCTCTCTCTCTCCTGTAGGAGGGTGTGGCTGCACAGATGGAGGTCACTCTGGAGGATCTGAGTGAAGACGAGGAGTTTGATTCAGACACTGTGTATGGTGGGTAATCATCAGCGACAGACCGGTCTTCCTCTATTAGTATTATTATTCAAGCATCAAAACAATAAAAGTTTAAAAAGATAGTTCACCCAAAAATGAAAATTACCCCATGATTTACTCACCCTCAAGGCATCCTGGGTGTGTATGTCTTTCTTCTCTCAGACGAATCCAATCAGAGTTATATAAAAAAATATCCTGGCTCTTCCGACCTTTATAATGGCAGTGAATGGGTGTTATTCTTCAATAGTCCAAAAGGAGTTCAATAAAGTGCATCCATCCATCATAAAAAAGGCCTCCTGTAGAGAATCAATGCATTTGTATAAGAAAAAATATCCATATTTAAAACTTTATAAACGCACGTTCATTCCTGTGCGCATGTCGATAGTTTCTCGAAGGCACAAAAAAAGTTCTTGTATGTGTGCAAAAGTCTGTTTTTGTTTTTAGAGGATCTGTATGTTGTCACTTCAAGAAAACAATAAATAAACCCCTTAGAAAATCAAAATATTTACAGATGAGTGTATTTTAATACCTGAAAATAATGCTCTCTGAGCCATGTATGTTAAATACGGCCTGAGGTTTAAGATTTGAGTCTGGAAAAGTATGAAATTTTGAGATGGAAAGTGTGTAGGAGCCCTGTAATTTAAATAAGAATAAGTATGTTGTTTCATTCATGCACAAATGCATCTGTTACGCTGAATGACCATGGAACAGTTTCACCCATGTTTTATTTATTTATAGTTATTTCCATATTAAAGTGGACGCATTAATTGCATTTTAATATGCTCTTATGTAAATAAAACGGAGTTTGCACACTTCATTTAACGGGACGCCTCGTCTTCAACTCTATATCTCAACATCATCCATTATAAAAACTAGGAATATTTCTTGTATTCAGTGACTACAGGTGTTTGCTCAGAGTGAATATGAATATAACGCTGTGTGTGTGTGGCAGGCTCGAGCTTCGTGGTGCCCGTTGCAGGCTTCATCTGTCGTCTCTGTGATCAGTTCTATCACTTCGAGTCTTCGGCTCGACACACACACTGCACGACGCTCACACAACTTCCAGAATCTCAAGGTACGCTGAAGCTGCCAGATCTGTGCTGATGCACATCTCTACGCACAAAAAACAGTGTAGCTTTCGGTCACATTTTTTAAAGCTAAATCTATATGTGTTTATTTATATATATTAATATATAATGCATTTATTAAAATACTGCAGTTTAAAACATTTGTTTTCAGTTCAGTTGCGTACATTTGCTTATTTGGATTTATTAATATTTTGTGTAAATCGTCCTGTTTCAGTTTAATCCAATCAGTGTTATTTTAGCATTATTTATATACGGTTATAGTAGATATTAATGTTTTGAATTAGTTTTTATTTTCATTTTTTAATTTTAGTTTACATTCTAGTAATTTTATGTTTTTGACTTTTTTTGGATTTTTTTTTATATTTTTGATTTATTTTTATTTTAGTTTTAGTATTAATTTTTTTTTTTTAATTTCAGTTAGCTTCTGTTTTTTTCTAGTATTTTTTTTAAAAGTCTTTTTTTTTTGTTTTTTTTTTTTTTTTATAATTTTTTTTAAATTTGTTACATTCATATTCAGTTTTATTTTTCTGTAAATCGTCACGTTTCAGTATAATCCAGTTTTTTCTGGAATCAGTGTTATTTTAGAATTATTTCTATACTATTATAGTATTTATTAATGTTTTGAATTAGTTTTTATTTTTGTGTTTTAATTTTTTAATTTTAGTTAGTTTTTTTATTTATGTATATCTATATATAGTATATGAATATATATAGATATATATATATATTAGATATTACATTTATTTTTACCAATTTTTTTATTTATATTCAATTAGCTTCTAATTTTTGTTTAACATTTAAGTCTTTTGTATTTACATTCATATTCAGTTTTATTTTTGTGTAAATCGTTTTTATTTTTGTGTTAATTTTTTAATTTTAGTTAAAATTTTTAGTTTAAATTAGTTAAATTTTTTTTTTTTCATTCGTATATATATAGTTTATATTTTCTTTTTTTAAGATATTACATATTTATTTTTTACTATTTTTTTTATTTTCAATAGCTTGTATATTAGTAAATAAGTTTTAGAAATGCATCAGAATTGTGAGCAGTCGTGTTAAATTGATCTTGTGTTTGTGCAGCGTTATAAAGCCTTAAAGAAACAGGAAGAGTCCAGCTCAACCTCAGAAAAAAGAACCAGCAAGACCAACATGAGTCCAGATCAAACCGCTCTCATCCCAAAAACCACCCCGCAGACCCTACAGTCCTGCAGCAGACAGGAAGTCGAGACGCTCGCACAGGAAGAAGCCGTGGCCAGAGTAGCCGGAGGACGAGGGGAAGTCGATCGGGGCCGGACTCCTGCTAAGAGACGAGGACGAGGAGGAAGACGACGCTGAGACACAGAGAGCTGTATGCGCCTCAGAGGACCCGAGTGAAAGCACCCGCCGTAGACCGTGTGTGTTCAGACGGGATCGTGACACACACTCACGCCTCTAGCCCTGTTTGTACAGTAGCTGTGTTCGTCATGAGGAATGATGGGATACGCCGCCGGAGCGAAACATCAACACCTCCAGCTCAGATTTCAGCCCAAAAGTCCAACAAGAGTGTGTCATTCAAACATTCAATTATTCAATCCTTAAAGTCTAAAATAGGTCTTTTTGGCATCATATATAAAAATATAAAGAGAAGAGGTATTAAATATATTTACATTTATTATTTTATATATTTAATTATATAATTCATTATAATTCATTATTACAATGTAATTTACTTATATAAAATAATAAATGTAATAAATATAATAAAATAAATTATAATAAAACATTGATTATTTTTATAAATGTAATTTTATTTTAAAAAAATTATATGCATAATTATATGGATTATAAACATACATATTAACGTGTTTGTGTGTGTGTGTATATATATATATATACTATATATATATATATATATATATATATATATATATGCTGAAAATGTTGCTTTTAAAAAAACTTTTTTTTTAGGATTTGGAGGATTTAGATATTTAATTTATTTATATATATATATATATATAATATAGATATAATATATATATATATAGATATATAATATATATATATATATATATATAAAACCATTAAATAATTTTTTTATATATGTATTTATATTTACCTTTTATACATGCATAATTATATGATAATAATTATATATGTAATACATTTTCTGAACCAATTATTTTTAAGACTTCTTATCATTTAATTTTTTTTATAATAATTGCACATTTTCTCCACAGTTCTCACTTACTGTAATGTGAAATATTATTCTTGTTATCACAAAGCAAAAAATGGCCATTATTGCCAAAATAGCAGTTGTACTGAATTTAAATGTATGCAGTTTTTAATAATGCTAAAGAAAAATAGGGTCTGCGACCGAATGCTTTAGTGTTACAGTAATGTTACCTTTGGATAGCCTTGAAAATGATGTCCGAGTGCAGAACCTGTGACCGGTTCTGGTTCTGGGTGATGATCCTGAGCTGAAGGTGTCTCTGAGAGACTGACCCGCTTCATGAAGCTGTTTTGGTATTGGTTGACACTAGACACAAACACTGAAGTACCTCAGTCTGATTCTGCTCCTGACCAGCTGCTCTCATTTCTACCTTCAGTGAAACACTGGACAATCTCACAAAGCACAAAAAGAAAGAAGAAAGAAATTGTTCTGCATAAAGAAAATGAAGCCAATTCTGAAAACCTTTGGGATTTTTCTATTATGACATTTTCATGACAATTCAGCACATTTTGCCCTCATACTTTTTTTCCTCATAAGAATGTGGGATTAAAATGTGCATAATTAGCATGAAAATCACAGTTCAGAAAGTATTGGTGGAACCTAAATATGCTTCATTTTTGTGTGAAACTTCTGTGTATTTCGGCGGGAGATATGAGCTGGTCGTGGGTTTGTGAGATCATTGTGTTTCTTGCTGACCTCAGTGGTGTTTAATTCTGCTGGTGATGATGGCATTAGTGTGTGTGCATTAGCTCTGAATCTTGTTTTGATTTGATTAAATGTATTGTTTCGTTGTACACTGGAAACATCAGCAGAAATCTGTGCACTGAACGACTCGATCAGAACCAGCTCCACAAATCCACTTCCTGTTTAATCCTGGATCGGAACACATTCATGTTCATGACACAATTCATCCCAGAACCACAGGGAAACATTAATAAATAATAGGCATAATTTTATGCATGCAGAATGTACATTTTAATTTGCATAAACACAATGAAATTAGTTTTGTAGTTGCTATGCTTTTTTTTTGCATTGTCACATTATTTTCATAATAATTAAACACATTTTTACCCCCCCCCCAAAAAAAAAATTCCATTACTGTAAAACATCCACTTTTTTTGTTCTCTTGTATTCTTATATTTTCATTACTGTAATGCAGTATTTTTAATCACAGACAGTAAAACCAATACAGCCATGATGCATAAATGCTTATATATTTCCATATATATATTTCCACTGGTTTTGGGATGAAACGTGAGCAGGTCGTGTTCTCTTTGAGAGGAAGATGCGTGTCATCTCCAAACTGTGTTCAGATGTTTTTATTGCTGCTGCTGAGACTTCATTCGATGACTGTAATAATGTTGGAAAGGACTGGTTTCTTATGGAAGGAACGTTTCAGACTGGTTCCCAGCAGACCAGGTTAAACCACGTCAGGCCGGTTTACGCTGTACCTGTAGATGATGATGAACAGTTTCTGACGGCTTCATCTGTTGGCTGTTGTTGCAGATGTGATCGACTCTGTGTTTCATTTGGTTTGCTAAGTTTTGTTTATTCGGTGGCTGACTGAATTGAACTGAACTGAGTGTAGTGTTTTATATGTGTGTTGTGTGTTTCCAATGTTTGTTTGCTGCATTTTGATTTTTTTATTTATTTTTTGATGTTTGTGTGATTATTTTGGGTTTTGTGTTATGTATGTGATTTTATTGCTTGAATTTGTTTTCTTGTTTGTTTTACATTTTTGTATATAAAGCTTAAAATATAACATTTATTTTCCTTATATTAATTTTAGATCCACCCAACATAGTAAACAAACATTCAACATCAATCCTCTTGAGGAATTGTTGGATAAATTATATGTATAATTGTACAGTAAATTTCACAAACTTATATCGAAATGTTGCAGGGCAATGAATCAAACATCTAAAAATTATATGATACATTTTCTACCTTTAATATCAATAGCTTTTATTAAGATCTCTTTTTTTAAATGTTGGTGGCTTTCACTGATGCCCTGCAGAAGCCTCACAAATCCTGCTGGTATTGCGTCAAACCCCTCGATGCACATTCAGTTTTGCTCTGCGTCACACATCCTTCAGTCTCAGCACTGCTGTCTAGTCTTCGGCTGACGGTGAGTGTGTCTTTAATCTTGTGTTTTATCGCATATTTTGATATGTAAGTGATTGCATGTACACAGTAGCTGGTAATAAGCGCGTGCGCCGTGTGTTCCTCTTCTTTAAACAAACGCAGCTCATGAACCGGTGTGTGTTTCCGCAGCCTGAAGGTAAAGTGGTACGAATTTAAGAATGAACCGCTCATTTTAAAACCTACTCTGGTCCGCTTCAGACATAACAAAGCTCTACTGACTTTCGTTAACTTTACCATTAGTAAATCCACTTTACCAGCTAATTAACATGCTCTTCAACAGCGATGCCATAGAAATATAATCAAAAACGAAAGTTCAAGCAGAATTGTAAAGATGGCTGCGCACTTGTTTCTCTGACTGATCTGACGCAATAGTTACTAAACGAGGGAAACGATGTGAGAATAAACACCAGCCAGATAATGCATGTACCTCTGTATCTCATAAATACTACCGTGTTTCACATGTCAATGTCCCTTTAAGTCTATCCAAAGTCTTTGGGTATTGTGCATGTTGTGTGTGTTTAAATTTTAAATGTTTTATTTATTTTTTTATTTCATAAATACTAATGTTACAATTAGCGGCGCATTAGGCTTGGCGGTTGCAGTTTTTTTTTTTTTTTTTTTAACCAGGAAGGTTTTGATGCACAAAGTTGTTTATCTCTTATAGCAAAAATCTTTTATTTAAAGGGATAGTTCACCCAAAAATGAAAATTACCCCATGTTTTACTCACCCTCAAGGCATGCTGGGTGTGTATGACTTTCTTCTTTCAGACAAATCCAATCGGAGTTATATTAAAAAATGTCCTGGCCCTTCCAAGCTTTATAATGGCAGTGAATGGGTGTTATTTTTCAATAGTCCAAAAGAAGTCCAATAAAGTGCATCCATCCATCATAAAAAGTGTCCCACACGGCTCCCGGGGTGAATAAAGGCCTCAATGCGCTGTTTTTAAATTATAAAATTTTATAATGTTTTTTATTTATATTATTTTATATGCTTTTGTGTTTATTCTTTCGGTAGGTTTATGTAGGATGTAGCGTAAGATCCGGTGAGAATATGCTAGTCTCGCGAGAACCAACGTTTGTTTACAGGAGTAAAGGAAGCAAAGTTTCCTTACTTTACCAAAGGAATACCAGTCTCCTCTTAGCTAAATGGTCAAGATTTATTATTCACTTCAAGTGACCAGCAGAAAGTGTCTGTAGTTCTGGAAGTCAGTTGTGCTTTATATGTAGTGCCTGTGCCTTATTTTAGATGCACTGACATGCCAAAGAGAGAGAAGAGGAGTGTACTGCCTCTAAAATGAGCCGCTGTGAGGAGAGAGAGGATGAGGATGCTGTTCAGACCCAGACAGTACCATCTCCAGTCTCTAGCTGTGTGTCTGTGAAGAGTGACAGCTCCATGGCCAAACCTCCTGGCTTTAGTGATGGAGTGGGAGTCTCTAATTCTAGGTAAGATATGTCTTTATCCAAAAGCATTCAATGCATGATGAAGCAGAATGCAGTTGCAATGCCCCTATAAATCAAGTTATAAAAGCAAAAAAATCCCAGTATGGGTTTTTGCTATTTATATTTATGAGATACAATGTAGCAGTGAAGTAATAGCACTCAAGCAAGAATGCTGTTTAATTTATAGACCAAAAACTGTCATTCAGATCTCCCTTCAATTATTTTTTGGGGTGATATCGCTAAGTCATGTTTATGGCTGCTCTACCTTTAAGTTCTCTTAAAATAATAATTGATCAGACACAGCTTTATTTCATATGAATATTTCCACATAATATTTCCAGACACCACACTCAGACGGCAGCATCTCCAGTCTCCAGCTGTGTGTCTATGAAGAGTGATGGCTCCATGGCCAAACCTCCTGGCTTTAGTGATGGAGCGGGAACCTCTAATTCGAGGTAAGATATGTCTTTATCCAAAAGCATTCACTGCATGATGAAGCAGAATGCCGTTGCAATGCCCCTACAGTTCAAGTTATGAAAACAAAACTATCCCTGTACGGGTTTCTATTTATATTTATAAGATACAATGTAGCAGTGAAGTAAAAGCACTCAAGGAAGAATGCCGTTTAAACTGTCATTCAGATCTCCCTTCAGTGATTTTTTTGGGGGGTAATATCGCTAAGTCATGTTTGTGGCTGCTCTACCTGTAAGTTCTGTTAGTCTCTTAATATAATATTTGATCAGAAACAGCTTTATTTGAACTATTTGTGGGCAGTGCTTGATTACCTGGGTTTTAGCTCTGACTTTATAAATATGATTAAAATCCTCTATGCTAATCCTTCAGCCACAATTTCAGTTCACAATTATTTCCAATTGGAGAGGCACCCACCAGGGTTGTCCTCTCTCACCTTTAAATTTATGCATTTAGCAGACGCTTTTATCCAAAGCGACTTACAGTGCATTCAGGCTATCAATTTGTACCTATCATGTGGTCCCGGGGAATCGAACCCCCAACCCTTGCACTTGGTAACGCAATGCTCTACCACTTGAGACTACAGGAGCACCTTTACTGTCTGCTTTAATCTCTAGAAACCTCTTGCTCAAGCTGTACAGTCAGTCAGAAAACTTATTCTTTCTATTTCTGTTAAGAAACACTTAACATCACATATCTTTATTTGCAGATGACATATTGCTTTTTTAGACAATCCGGTTTTATCAGTCCCCCACGTTTTAAATTTATTTAATCAGTTTAGTAACCTATCAGGGTACAAAAATTAACCGGACAAGTCATATCTGCTCCCTCTCAATTTTTGGGTTGGGTCTGCAACATTTTCTGGTTTTATTCCAGTGGTGCATTCTTTCGCATACTTAGGTATAGATATCTGTCCGTCCTTGCAGGATATTGTCTCAAAAAACTGAATAGAAACTTGGCTAAAGTCACCTCAGATCTGGCAAATTGGACACAGCTTCCTACTTCTTTCCATGCAAGAATATCTGTTGTCAAAATGAACATCCTTCCTCGCGTTAATTTCTATTCCTCTATGATTCCTCTACCCTGACCTGCTGGCTATTGGAAAAAATGTATATTTGGAATGGTTAACACCCCCGAATTAAATGATCTATTTTACAGCATAACAGATCGAATGGTGGCTGGTCCTTTCCAAATTTTATATTATACGCTTAACAGATCGAATGGTGGCTGGTCCTTTCCAAATTTTATATTATACGCTGACTCCTTTACTCTCACTCAGACAATGTAAAGTTCGTTTGGCCCTATCATAACACATTTTATTTCATACTTGGAGAATGGTGATCAGGAAGATAGAGCCACAACTTGACGGTGGCATCGTCATTCACCCTTGTTCCATAATAATAATTTTTTTATCAGGTAAAAACCCATTTTACTGTCCACAATGGATTAAATGTAAAGTAAATTCCTTTGGTGACATTTATGATGACAAAGGCCTGAAATCATTTCAAGACATCAAGACTCTTTTTAATCTACCAAGAACCTCATTTTTCGCACATATGGAGTACCCTGGGATGCACAACTGCCTGTACTTCCCTTGCGAAAAGTTATTCTCCCCACTGATAATTCTGTTATTTCTGCTTCAGTTATTTACTGTTTTCTCGTCAAACAATCATACAAACCATTATCCATAACTACTATCTGGTCTAAGGATATCAGTGGTGACTTACAAACTTTATTTTGTGATCAAATTTGGGAGACAATCATATCATCCTCAAAAAATCCAAATCATCAGATGATCCATTGGAAATTATTACACAGACTCTATCTGTACCCTTTAAATGACCTTCTATATGCATGTGTCACCTTGCCCAAATTGCAATTTATGTCCACAGGGGGCACTCGGTACATTTCCTTTTTTGTCGGGAATGTTCCAGACATTGTCTCTGTCTCTGCAACAGAGAAACTTACTTTTAGCTGCTCTCAGTGCTGCAAAGAAAATGTTAGTCAGTCGCGGGTTCCTCCCCATTCAATGACCAGACATGCATGGGGGCTTATCTTTGCTTTGAAATTGTTAATATGGAAACTGTCTACAGCTCGTATTCATGGAGCAAAGACAAAAACTTTGGAATGTTTGATTGCTATTTTTGACATTGTTAAATCTTTTGTATCTTCTTTTAGATGTATAATTTATTTTGAATTTGTGTATATTTCAGCTCGTAATCTTGTGATTGAGTATTGTGTTACTTTGTACTCCTTTCTCCACTGCAGTGTCTTGTTTTTCTCGGCACATGGTGTAGGTCTGCCTGGTGGGTTGGTGGGTGGGGGGTATGGCTGCAGTCTGGATTAGTGTGTCACATTTTGTGTTGTACTGAAATGACTGCTTAATCAAAATAATTGTTCACAAAAGAAACAGCTTTATTTCATATGAATATTTCCACATAATAATATTTCCAGACAGCACACTCAGAGGGCAGCATCTCCAGTCTCTAGCTGTGTGTCTATGAAGAGTGACAGCTCCATGGCCAAACCTCCTGGCTTTAGTGATGGAGCGGGAACCTCTAATTCATGGTAAGACTAGGGCTGTGAGTATAATATGATATTAATAATAATGATAATAATGGGATAGTTTTCTTTGATTATTTAAAAAAAAATTATAATCCAAAAATGTTTATTTTAATTATAATAATTTTTTATAATAATAATAATGGCATTTCATCTCTAAATTTAATGAGTTTTTTTCTCAAAACATGACTTTTTTCTAATAATATAATGAGGTTTATTCTCAACATTTTATTTTGACTTTTTTTTTTCAGATTTTTTCTCGAAACACAACCTTTTTTCTCTTTCTTTAATGAGTTTATTCTCAACATTTTATTTAGACTTTTTTTCTCGAAATTTAATGATTTTTTCTCAAAACAAAACATCTTTTCTTCTCGTAATATAATGAGTTTATTCTCAACATTTTATTTCAACATGTTTTTCCTGAAATTTACGTTTTTTTCTCGAAACACAGGAACTTATTTCTCGTAATTAAGTGATTTAATTCTCAACATTTTATTTGACATTTTTCTTGAATTTTTTTTTTTTCTATAAACATGACTTTTTTTCTCAAAATTTTACGAGTTTTTTCATCAAAACACATCTTTTTTTTTCGTAATATAATTTGTTTATTCTCAAACATTTTATTTCCAACTTTTTTCTCTCTAAATTTAAAAGATTTTTTCTCAAAACACAGGAACCAATTTAATGTCTTTTTTTCTCGTAATTTAATGAGTTAATTTAATGTCTTTTTTTCTCGTTTTTTAATGTTTTTTCTTGAAACACAAAGACTTTATTCTCGACATTTAATTATTTAATTCTCAACATTTTATTTCAACATTTTTCTTAAAGTTTAATGATTTTTTTTTTTTTATTTTTTTTCTTGGAATTTATTGTCTTTATTTTATTAATCTATTTTTCTCATGACATAATGAGTTTATTCTCAACATTTTATTTCAAACATTTTTTGCCTTAAATTTAACGAGTTTTTTTCTCTAAACACAACAACTTTTTCGCTTGTATTTAATGAGTTTATTCTTAACATTTTATTTAGACTAATTTTATTTCAACATTTTTCTTGAAATTTAACTATTTTTTTCCCGAAAGTAATATTTTTTATTGTAATATTATTATTTTGTCATTTTTGAAATTTAACAACTTTAATCTCGGGATGGTTTTAATTTTTTTTTAATTATTGCTTGGCCCTAATCCTCTTCTGTAGTTTCATCACTGTAATGTGTGTGCCAGTTAGTATTGTTGAGATATAAAGTAAAGTAAGTGCGGTTGTTTTAGTTTTTCCTGCTGGTCCTGCTCACAGCTTCACTGCCGATGTGCTGCATGCTGCCTGCTGTGAGAGGAAGCTCAGGTTTGTGAAATCCTGCCTGACCTGCGCTGCGTTCTACTCCGAGACCCACATCAGACAGCACTACACAGAACCAGCCCTGCACACTCTGGTGGAGGAGACTGGAGACCTGGTGCAGAATTCACACCAACTAGTTGATAATGTCTTGCAGAGTGTCAAAGAGAAACACAAAACCAGCATGAAAAGGAAGTATGAGAGCTTATTTGAAGGAATCAAACACCAGGGGAATGAAACCCTCCTAAACAGCATCTACACACAGCTCTACATCATAGAGGGAGAGAGAGAAGGAGTGAATGAAGAACATGAGGTTTTACAGATGGAGAAAATGCCCAGAACACAACAATTACAAGACACTCCAATCAACTGCAATGACATTTTTGATCCCTTACCTGAACCAGGTTATGAGAAGAATAAAAGAAGGAGGAAAGACAAAATCAAGACTGTTCTTACTAAAGGCATCGCTGGAATCGGAAAAAACCGTCTCTGTGCAGAAGTTTTCATTTTGGACTGGGCCGAGGGTAAAGCCAATCAGGATGTAGATTTCATGTTTGTGCTTACATTTCGAGAGCTGAACTTGATTAAAGATGATCAGTACAGTCTTCACAGACTTCTGCTGGACTTTCAACCAGGACTTCAAGATCTGGACCCAAAGCTATATGATCTATGTAAAGTTGTATTCGTTTTTGACGGTCTGGATGAAAGCAAAATTAAACTTGAATTTTCAGACAGTGAGAAAGTTTGTGATGTGACTGAGAAGTCATCATTGGGTGTGTTGATGTCAAACCTCATCAGAGGGGATCTGCTTCCATCTGTTCTCATCTGGATCACCTCCAGACCAGCAGCAGCCAATCAGATCCCGTCCAAATACATCAACCGTCTGACAGAAATTAGGGATTCAATGAGCCTCAAAAGGAGGAGTATTTCCAGAAAGAATCAGTGACCAGCATCAAGCCAGCAGAATCATCTCACACATTTAAAGCCGTCAAGAAGCCTCCACATCATGTGCTACATACCAGTCTTTCTGTTGGATCTCAGGCCACTGTTGCTTCAAAACATCATGAAACAAGATCACTGTGCAGAAATCCCCAAAACTCTGGACTGAAATGTACATACACTTCTTGATTATTCAGACAAATATAAGAAATCAGTAAGTTATGATTGAGAAAGACGAGAGAGGATCCGCAGAAAACTCCTGCGTCAAACAGGGGAGTGATTGTGAAACTTGCTGAACTTGCTTTCAAACCAGCTGATGCATGGAAATATCATGTTTTATGAGGAGGACCTGGAGAGAGTGTTGGCATAGACGTCACTGAGGCCTCAGTGTATTCTGGGATTTGCACTGAAATCCGTTTAAAGAAGAAATTATGTAATTTATCAGAGGAAAGTCTACTGCTTCATACACCTGAGCTTTCAGGAGTTCTTGCAGCACTTTATGTCTTTTACTCCTATGTAATTTTTTACCCCCACTTCTGATGCCTTGAAAAGTTTTTGATTTACTTCATCATTTGCATAAATAAAGGAGTTACGAATAAAGCTCTAAAGAATGATGAATGGACGCATGGATCATTTCCTCCGGTTCCTACTGGCATCTCACTGGAGGTCCAATCAGAGACTGTTACACAGGAGGCTACTGACACACAACAGAGACATGGCTGCAGAGAGCATCAAGGAAACCATTAAGGTACATCAAGGGACAAAATCAAAGAATGGAAAAAAACACTCTTTCTGCTGAAAGATCCATCAATCTGTTCCCTGTCTGCGTGTGAAAATGAACGATCAGCATTCTGCAAAGAGAAATACTGGAGTTTCTGAAATCAGACAAACACTCAGAAAAAGAACTGTCTGCTGCACACTGCTCAGCCATAGCCTACATACTCAGGCATATCAGAGGGACTTCACAATTGGAGATGAGCTGGACCTTAAGAAGTACAATACATCCAGAGGAAGGTAGAAGGAGTGCCGAGAACAGCTGTGAGAAACTGCAGAAAAAGCCGTGTAAGTACAAATTTCTAAGAAAGTCAAATTCTGTGGTCTCCGTGCAATTAGTGTAAGGTTACACTTGAAGTCCTGAGATAATATATTGCTTAACACAGCTTTTGGTGTTAGTGTTTAGTGTTTAGCTTGCCTTTTATAGCCATGCAGTGCTGCATAATAGTTTTAAAAAGTGTAAGTTAAGACAGGAACAAACAGTGATAAAAGTGTTTTGTATGAGACGTGCAGTTAACAGGTCTTAAGTTAACCCTTTGTAACCTGAAGACTAAAATAGGTAGTTTTTACATATTGTTCTTTAAAATAAAACATATTACGCTACCTTCAAATAAAAGGCGGTGTCAATGTTTTTTTTGTTTTTTTAATAATTAGCTTCAGTAAATTTACAGTTGTTGACCATTAATGGTGTGTTTGGAAATTTGTAAATAAAATGTAAATAAAGTAAAACAAATAATAATAATAATAAATTATACTGGTTTTTATTTAGAAAAAAAATCAGAAAGCACATGAACGAAAGAATCTTAACAATCCAAACTTGAAAACTGGACGATAATTAAAGTAAAACAAATAATAATAATAATAAATTTTTTTAGTGCATACGCACACTGCAACACATATAAATCACACATACAAATGCCGCAGATATTCACACCCACACGCATCGCGTTGCCAATGATGTCGTTTGGACAAGTCCGCTTCCCTCCTCCCATATCTCATGAAAAATCACCATACGTCACCTCTTCTGCTGGATCCTCTTTCTTCAGCAAGTATTATTATTTTGAATTTAACTACACTTTTTCTATACTTATAATCAATAACCAAGGTTTTGTGTGTTGAGGTTTTACAGTTTTTTTTTTCTTTCTGTTGTTTTGAATTTAACTACGCAATATCTCTGATCAGTTCATGTGAAAACTGTGGCCTCAGCATACTACCATTTATCAGACTCTCCCCTGAGCGCGCTGGACCTGGAGTAACACTGACCTACAGGATTTCAGGACTGACCGATGCTCGCTGCTTGGACCTAAGAGTCCAAACTGGCAGCTTACATGCCAGATACTGAGGTATTTAGGAATCTTTTATTAAATGTTAGATTAAAATAAAACCTGAAGTTATCTAATATATATGTCCCATGCTTGTTTCGCTAATTTAATTCAGGATCCTGCGTTTTAAATGTGTACTGTCATTATAACTGTGTTATTCCTCTTTCATTCTCATTTCCCCACACAGTACTTATTATGAGCTTGTCACATCCTCAAATCAGCTACATGTTTCTAGCAGCTATTGCAAAAATGTATGTTTAGAATTTACTCTTGTGTAAACTGTGTAATGTTGAGGTTTGAATAGGTTCTGTTACTTTTCATTTGGACTAATATTAACTCCTCACAAAACATACAGGGAGATGATTAACGAAAGCGTGTCTAATATCAAATGCTGATGGTGGAAGATACTGTTCATAATCACGTAATACCTGCTGAAAAAAAACAGGGGACTAGATTACCAATTTACCCAGTGGATGTATGCTGTTCGAAGAACTCAACTTAATGTCTGTTTTTTAAAGATTATCTGGTGCTGTATGGTGACGGCACTGTTCTATCTGGCTTCAGCTCTGACTTCTAACCCTCACCCCTTAGAGAGCTGGATCTGAGCTACAATCACCGAGATTCATGAGTGAAGCTTCTCTCTGAAACTGGCCATCCCAACTGCAAACTCAAGTATTGTACTTGAGATACTCAAGTATGAGCTAGCATGATGATGTGGTCTGTGTAACCTAAGTTATGAAAATTACTATTTTCATTATTATACAAATTAAAAACCCAAAAGAACCCAAATAATATTTGTTCAGATTTAGTTTACTTCTGGAAACAAGTATGGCACACCTAGGTCAGGATCCCATTGTCACAGTTTTTTTATATTTTTCTTAACCAATTAAAAAAACAGCTTGCACTGTTGACAAAATTCAAATAATAATATTGTGTGTTTGTGTTCTTTGTAGTTTGGACCATGGAGGACATTTCAGAATCACACCAGGACTACACAAATGTAGGTCATTTTAGGTTACACTGACTGACACACACACACACACACACACACACACACACACACACACATCACACTCACATCACCACACCACCACACACCACTCACCCATTCACTTACTCCTCAACACACACACACCACTCACTACCAACTCACTCACTCACTCACTCACTCACTCACCTCACTACACACAAACACACACACAGGTTTCACTAGACACTAAAATCAATACAATCATCTCCTGTGCAATACCTACATCCTCACCTGGACAAAACAGCACAACCTCTCTGTCTAGGTAACAGAAGGACAGTGGAAGTTCGCTATCTATCTCCTGTGGCAGATACTGCTTTCACACAGTTTTGCAGGAGCAATCATCTCACCTCTTCTGGGGAGCTGAAATGAGTGCACGGGAGGGATGTCTGCCTATAGGAATCCAAGAACAGGAAGTTGACTGTTTCAGGTGGTGGGCTCATATGAACTATGTCCTGGAGGCTGGTGCTGCTGATGACTGATTCTCTGCCTACAGAATCAAGAGAACCAGATATTGGCCTTTCCCCGCTCTAATAAGTGAAGTGTCCTGGACTGGCCGCCGATAAGCGTCTTCTACATGGCCGAAAAAGACACTTATCTTAACACATCCCCCTTTTCGAGCCCCTCTATGGATGTAGGCTTTATCAGATCTCGTTACTGTGCAGAACTGGGCTTAAGCTAATCCTTCTAATCAGAATTTCTAATTTTACAGGAGTTTCCTATATCATTTACACACATACCACCCACATTTATTGAGCCCCTCTATGCTGGATTTAGGCTTTATCCAGATTCTTCAGTTTCACTGTGTTAGAATGAAGAGCTTCGTAATATAGCATAATACACTAACGTCTAATCAGAAAGATTTTTAATGTTTTTTACAGGAGTTTCTACTGCTCATAAAGATCATTTACTTGATCAAAAATACAGGAAAAATGTAATATTGTGAAATATTATTTTGATGTTTTCCTATTTTAATATACATTAAAATCTTATTTTTTCCTAATAATAAATCAGCATATTAGAATGATTTCTGAAGGATCATGTGAAACTTTATACTGGAGTAATGGCTGATGGAAATTCAGCTTTGCATCACAGAAATGAATTATATTTTAAAGGATATTAAAATGGAAACCATTATTTGTTATTTATTTATTTATTTATTATTTATATTGTAATAACATTTTGCAAGATTTCAGTTTTCCTGTATTTTTAATCAAATAAATACTGTCTTGATGAGCATAAGAAACTCCTTTAAAAAAAACATTAAAAATCATTCTGATTCCAAACTTTTGACAGGTAGTGTATAAATTAGTCTATATAACACTTGCTCCTCATCTAACCAAAAACAGGAATGGAAAGAAATGGAAATGTTTGGAAACAAATAGTGGTGCCAGTCTCAGTCTGCTTACTGAAAATAGCAACTTCAAACCTCAAAACTGGTCCTACTGAAGAAATCTCACAGTGATGCTGGTGGAATTACTGATTGTTACATATTATGTTGATTTGATTGCTTCTATTGTTCTCATGTGTAAGTTGCTTTGGATAAAAGCGTCTGCTAAATGTGAATGTAAATGAAAATTCAAGAAAAGATGCTCAGAAAAGTCAAGATAAATAATAAAAGCATAGTCAGTTTTAAAAGATTTACGCAATTATACTGTTTAGTATACAAATTTTGTGCTCAAGGTTTCTCAAATTTTTTTTATTAAAATTGATATTTGCAAAAAAAATGCAAAAAAATAAACATTTTCTGTGGAGGTTTCACACAGTAATCATTTATATGAAAAATACCGGATATGTGGAAAAAACCTGGTGGTTGTGGTTATCCCAAACTAACATGAAAACCAAACTCAGTAAATTAGCAAAAAATATTATCTCAAATTTTTTAGAGGGTAAAACAAATTTATGCATTTAGCATAAAATTTTTTCCAAAGTGACTTGAAAAAGAGGAAAAAAAGAAGCATCAAAGAGTTTGGATGTCGTTGTAGTACCCCCAATGCCAGATTTTTTAGTCAGATTGGGAAAACCAGCATACAAAATAAAAAACATGAACCCTCCAAGGTTTGCTTTTTGGGGTTTTTTTTAAAAGCGGGAAATCTATAAAAACTCGGGGTCATTTAAATTTTAAATATAAATAAAATTTTGATGATATAAATAAAATCTTTTTAAAATTAATGGGGGTGATGGTAAAAAAAAAGTGTGTACATGTGGTCAAAAAAAACTTGACCCCGGGATTTCCCTTTGCATGATGTGCTCGGGATTTTTCCCCCTTTTTCTGTGGGGGAAAACCAAGTTTCTTCAGGGGTTAATCGTTTTATTTAAAGGTGTGGTTGTTACTTTTTTAAAGTTCTCATTAATTGTTTTTCTGATGTTTTTTTTAAAGGACCCCTTTTTTACTAATGATAAAATTGTACCACATGTGTTTATTGCAAATGGACAAAAACTTTTAACATTTTTTAAAACACTTTTTTTCCATTGTCACCTCAAAAAAAAATTTTAAACGGAAATGGAAGGTAAACGATGTTTTCTTTTTATATATTATATATATACTGCATTTACAGAAAGGAAATTTAAACAAGGGAAAGAAAAACCCCCCCCAAAAACAGGCAATAAAGGTTTAAAACCCCCTTTTTGAAATTATGGGGCCAAAAATATTTAATATTTTTATGTATTCCCAAGACACTAGCAACTTTGTCTGTTGAAAACTGTAATAAAATTTCAACATATAAAAAAGTAAATTTTAGATTCATTCTGGGCCCAAATTCAATGGGGGGCCCCCTGTCAAAATTGTATTTTTGTTTTTGAAAAAAATGCATAAATAATGATGAAAGAAAAAATATTATACAGTTTGGAGTAATTTACTATAGTATTTTCTAGAGGGGGGGAAAAAATGAAAACTTTAAAGTTTTACGGGTTTCCCTTGTCAATTTTTCCCTGAATAGGGCAAAAAAAAAAAAACCCCTAACCAGACAAAGCTCATGTTTTTAGAAAAACCCAAAAAAGAGGGAAAGCAATCAGATCAATCAATTTTAGGCCAAAAATGCTGTAAATACAGCTTAACTTGTTTTGGGAAAATGAAAAGGGTTTTAAAACCCTTTCCCTTTTGGTCCCCAAATGCCCAAAAATAATTTTCCCAACTGTTTGTTTTCCTGTTTCTTATCCCCAGTGAATCTGTTGGGTTTTTTTGGAGATTCTGCATCTTGCCCATTTTTGTTTAAAGACAAAAGACATTGTTTACTGTATTTTGGGTATAAAATAATAGGGAAAAATTTGTGTTGATATAGTCCCATTGCAAAAAAGGAAAAAAATATTCAACGATCAAACAAAAAATTTTTCCCATTTAAAGGGAAAAAAAAAGGGGAAATTTATCCTTAATTGCGGCCCGCAAAAATAGAAAACAAACTAATTTTCTGTGAAATCATGAAGCTTTTTAAAAAAACCTATAAAATTTTTTCCTTTTTTATTTGAACTTTAGGGTTTTTTTTTTATTTTTATTTTGGTTTTATTTTACATCTGAAGGGTTATGACTTACATAATTTTGTAGAAAGATGGGGCAAAAAGCAACAATTCATTTGTTTTTTCATATCACTTTAAAATACCTTCAAGTGTACCTTTTTTTCTAAAAAAATTTTAAACCCTTGCAAACAACTGGTGATTTGGGAAAAGGGATCTGGCTTTTAGTTGTTATTTCCCCCCTTTTCCCCTCTTCTCCACCTTTAAACCCCAAAAAAAAATTTTAATGAGTGTTACTAATTTTTTTACATTTAAAAACAGCAGTGCTCAATTTGGGTTTTTTCAAACTTTAAACTGGACATCTATACAGGGGCTATAATGATGGCGTTAAACAGCATCCCCGGAGAACTGTTTCCTCCCTTTTATCTTTTTTGGGGGTTGGGTTCCCGTTGATTACATACACAACTGGTGCATCAGTTTTTTTTTGCCCCATTGGCTTTTTTAAATAAGGGGGCAAGAAAATATTTAAAAATGTGTGTGTGGAGTGAGTGGGTGGGGAAAGAGAGAGAGAGAGAGAGAGAGGTGGTGTGGTGTGAGTGTGGTGTGGTGTGGGTGTGGGTGTGTGTGAGGGGAGGAGGGGAGAGTGTGTGTGTGTGTTTTTCAGCCCCGGGCTGGTGGAGAAAATTAAACCCTTTTGTGCGTTTCAGAGGATGGATCTACAGACTTGTCCCATGATTTTCTGTTTTTGATTTTACAGTTGTGTTTTTGTATTTGGGATGTATTAGAAAATCCTTTTATATATATATTAAAAAAAAATTTACATTTTTTGTTTTCTTTTTTTTAAGTAAACTCTACCCGGGTTGTATTCAGTTTTTGTAATTTACTTTTTTTTTAAAAACATGATAAGGGTTATTTTTGTATTCTTTTTTATCACTATTGTAATAAAAAATTAATTTAAAAATAAGGGTTTTTTTAATATTTTTAAAATGTCTTTTTTGTAATTTATAAGTCAAAACTAATCAGGTAATAATAAAATTTTTATTATATGTATAATAATAAATATTTTTAAAATAATAGTATTAATATACTAGATGTTTTATGCAATAGTTAAAGTTTTATATCTATTTCATTATTATTATTTAATTTTATAATAATAATATGTTTGTATAAAATAAAACGATAAGGGTAAAAAATGATTTTTAATTAATGTATAATAATAAATATATTTCTAACATAACAAAAGTAACAATAAAAAAATAAACATTTAAAAAAAATTGTTTATTATTATAAATTATTATTTAAAGTTAATAATAATGTTATTATTTTTAAGTATAAAACAAACATAATTGATTTAACCAGAATATTATTAATAAAATACTATGGTTTTATGTAAAATAATCATATTATTTTTAATATTATTTTTATTATTATTCATTTATAAGTGCTTTTTTTTAATGAAACGTGCATTCACATATGTACAAAAAATAAGATTTTGTCGAAAAGTCTTTTTTAGATGATCGAACTGTTCTTGCCGGCGCGCGCGCGCCGGGGTATACGGGCCACGGGGGGCCCCTTTTTGCCCCGCGCGCAGGGGGGGTTTTAATTTTTGCAGCGGGCGCTGCATTTTGGGGCGGCAGCGGCGGAGGGGGCCCGGGAAAAACCGCAGCGCTCCCGAGTGGTTTGGGCACCCGAGGGATCTTGTTAAATTTTGGGTGATATCGGGTGAGGATGGGCAGGAGGACCTGATGAGCGCGGGGGGGACACGGCGGATCAGGGTGCATTTTTAAAACGGGTGATGAATTAATCTGCATGTGCATGAGAAATATCTGAGATTATGTTTTGTTAAAGCTGTTGGTGCGTGCAGTAGTCACTCACACTCACAGTTTGCATTTATAAATGAAATGCATGTTCATGCATTGAAAATAGCGACCAAAACTGGTTGCCAAATGATGTTAGAACATATTCAAAGAGGATAAAACATGCAATACGAAATGCAATACTTCGCTTCATACTTTTATATTAAATAAGAATCTTAACCTGCCCTGAAAGTTGAATATTATTCTCTTTAAACTAAGAAATCAGGTCTTAATATGCTTAAAGGACCGTCACAGCTGTGCTTTACTGTACTTTTACGCACTTTAGTGGAGAGCATTGCACTGAATGTGGATTGCGCAACCTCGAGTTCAAACAAGCCTTTCGAACACATGCACTGGCTTTGCTTCTTGAGTTTTAAATGCTCAAGTCTGTGCAGTTAATGCGTGTTTTTCACACGTCTGGATGTGTGTGACTCGCTCGCTGTCTGATGGTTTGTGCAAATCTGCATCAGTCTAAATGTGGAGAAGTGAGTGAACCGCAGGATCCGGGTTACTGGGTGAAGCCTAAATGTTGCGTTAATATGAATCTGAATTATTGATGCTGCTGAATGAGCGCAGCTGTTTGTCTTTATTTTATTCTTCAGAATCTGTTATCGCACAAGACACAAGTCTGTCCCTGCAGGATGATTCTTCTCTATTATACTACTAATTCTTCTTCAGAATCTGCCTAATTGATGTTGTTCAGTTGCTTTGACGCAATCTTTTTGTTTAAAGCGCTATATAAATAAAGATGACTTGACTTGACTAAAACTTAAACTGAAATTAAAATATTAAAACTAATTTTATTTCAGTTTTTATTTTAGTACATCAACTTAAACTAAAAGAAAATGAGAAATGTTGCTTTGCCAACTAACTGAAGTTTTAAGTTTTTGTATTATTTTAATTTGATTTCAGTTCAGTTAATTTTATTTCAAGTAATGCGTGTTTGTTCTTTCCTGGAACAGATATAGTCCTGTTGTTTACTGAGTTCTTCACTAATAAGGAGCACATAAACTCTCACGGGCTCATTACTGTAACCGCCAGCTCTGATTGGCTGTTAGTTGAATATCATTTGCATATCCGCTCAGTGATTGGCTGCTGTTCAGAGCTGATGGTCTGGTAATATCTGCTGCATTTTTGGCCGCTTTTTGAGGGTTTGACAGCAGTTCAGATCAAATCTAATAATACTGTGATGCAGAATCATCCAGATCCGTCAGTAGCTCTGTAGCTCCTGGAGATGTTGTGTGTTTTAGTAATTCGATTTCTTTCGAAGCGAGGCATTACGATCTCAGAGAGTTGGAACACTTTGCAGTATCTGTGCAAGCTTCTAAACCCAGTTTCTTTTGTCCTTCTGTTCTGTGTCATTCTTGACTGCTGCTTTGTGTTTTAAAGGCAAAAAAACAAGTATTTTTTTTTCTATGCACTGGTATCGAGAATCCACACCGAACTGTTTATTTTATTGCACTTTTTCTGTTGGTCTAAAAAAAATGTCTTTGTTTTGTGTCTGTTGACAGTATTTTTTGATTTATGGAGTGAGAATTATGACCTACAAAAAATCCAAGTGTTCAGATTTATGTTGGTGCGCATATTTAATAATAATGCATATAAAAATTATTTATTGATTAAAAAAATTAGATTTAAATAATTTTTTCAATAAACAGTAATTAACAGTCGTCTATTTATTTATTTATTTTATTTATTTATTTATTTATTTATTTATTTATTTATTTATTCAGTTTTGATATTTAATAAAATATAAAAAAGTAATTTCTTTTATATTTTATCTTTTGTTGTATATTTAAACATAATATTTAAATTATATGCAGTGAGTACCAATTCCGAAAGTGAGTGGGTTACTATACTTGGCAAATGTTACGCCTTTCACTTTCATATTTTTAGAAATAGTTATATATCAGAATATTTAATATTTTGAAACATTTCATTATATTTTTACTTTACTGGCCTGTGGCATCTTGCTTTAATGTCATGCCGGGACTACATGCTTTCCAGTATGCTTAGGCTCTTTCATTTCCTAGTAGGATTGACTAGGATTTGTGATTCTGGTGATGTCAGATGATGAAGCCGTGGTGACTGTGCGGACGCCATCCATGGTCTCAGTCTATCTCGTGCAGCTGGTCGGTGTAGCGTGATGTTTGTGTGGGTCTTGTGTTTTGCAGTTCCTCAGGGTCACTAAACGGTATCTGCCTCACGTTGCTTCAGCCGTGTCTCATCAGCACCTTCCGCAGGAGGACGGCATCCGCATGTGGTTCCACCCAAGGAGCGAGCAGAGAGACTACATCCCGAGGCCACCTGGAGCTCTTTGGGTTCTCACCTGCGCCACCGGCTTCGTGCTGCTCAGCCTCATGTGGACAGATCGGTGAGAGACACTCTATAACACACTTTTGCGCACATCTACTCTCTATAACACACGCACATACACTATCACTACCACTCTATAACACGACACATACACTATACCAGCCAATACAACGTGGGATTAGGTTATTACACTTAAATCAAAATGGGATGCGGACTTGTATCTGTATAAATCTTCGCGTCCGCCAAAAGAAGTCTAATTTAGGATATGAGTCCTGCATGTTCTGTGTGTCTCTGTTAATGAATGAACAGATTGCCCAGATGCCGGTTTTATTTTACACACACGCACACACTGGAAGCGTGTGGCGGCTTCGCGGTGATTCAAGCGTCTGCCGTCTCTCTAAATGAGGACGTAAACACATGAAGAACATCTCCAGAACTGCTCTGAGAGTGAATTCATGAGCGTTTGACCGTTTGATTTGAGTAAAACTAGCGTCATATCACATACAAAGAACTGTAAAGGTATTCACGGCAACCCGTCAAAATAAAAGTCCGGTTTGATTTGAAGACATTGTGCTTATTACTATTTTTCAGTAGATTTATAGCCTACTACTACTGTTACTACTAAAAAGAAACAAACATTTTTTAAGGAAAAATAACACAATATTTTCTTCCATGTCTTAATTTTAATAGTAAATCCCCTTTGTTTGCCAATAAAAAATTAAGATAAATTAAATTAATATTTTATAACTTCATTTGATATCCAGAAAAATTTATGAAATTAAATTTAATGAATTTTTGTTTTTGTTTTGTAATTGTCATGTTTTATCTCACAATTGTAACTTTATATCTCACAGTTCTGACTTTATATCTATATAAACTATAGAAATTATGACTGTTTTCTTGCATTTCTATGTTTTCATCTTGCAATTGTTTTTTTTTCTGCCACGGAATAAAAAGTAAAAAAGGTATTTGACTTTTTATCTCGATTCTGATTTTATATCTCACGTTTCTGACTTTTATTTTTTTTTTTTTTTTATTTCAGATTATATTAATAATTTTTCTGACTATGCATTCAAATAATTAGACGTGCTAAAATACAGAATTTGGTAACAATTTGGTAACAAATATGGTGAGAAAAAATAAAACATTTCATAGGGCCCTAAACGTAATTTTTGTTACACTTTTAATAAATTGATGTGAAAATGTATAAGTTTCATGATTTTAATTAATTAGACATGCTTTTTGATGAATACAATTTAATTTAACTATTAAAAAGGAGTTAAGAAAAATTTAAACGGGAAAAAGCAGAATCCAGAAGAATTAAAACAGAAAAACCAGAATTTGTAAAAAAACTAAACTGAATTTAGTTTAGGAAAGGAGGAAAACGGATTTCATAGGGCCCTACGTTGATACAGTTTAGCATTTTTCTACAGTAGTGTGTGACCACAGAATGTTGTGAATATCCCATCAGTCAAGTATTCCAGAAAAACATATATTTTTCTATATATATTTCCAGAAAAAAGTTGCAACAGGTAAAAAAAAATTAAAAAATAAAAAATTGTTTTTGTCATTTTGTATTTTTTTTAATAGTTTTTAATATTTTTACTTATTTTTTTTTTTTTTTTACTATTTGGAGTTAAATTAAATGAAAATGAGAAATGTTGTCTTGGCAACTAGCTGAAATATTAAATGTTAAAAAATGTATTATAATGTTTTTATGGTTTAACTTCTCTATACCTGGTTTACACACAGTGTAGTTATAAATACATTATAAAACCAGATACAATTAGTAAAATATTTAGGGAAATTTGCATTTGTATCAGTGTATAACATTTACATTTTGCGAAAATTTCACAAACAGTATAAAAATTTATTTTTTTCCCCTACTCTACAAAAAAATATGAACAAAAAAAATTTTTTAAAACAACAAAATACAAATGTGTGGCATTTAAAAAGTTTATTATAAAAACAAAGCTTTTCCCCCAAAGAAAAAATGTTTCGTCCAAATGCACAAGTTTTTATTTCAATTTCCTAACAATTTGCAAAAAAAAAAAAAAAAAGGGCGATGTCAAGTTATCAATGTTGTGTGATATTGGTGTGCTTTGCTTTTTAATGTTGGGCATTTTAAGCTGCAGAAATTTCTGATGATTAAACATAGGATCCCGGTTTGGACCCATATCGAACAGCCGAAATGTTTTAAAAATGTAATGGCTTTTGGGCCCTATTTTAAAAAAAAAGAAAGCAAAATACAAAATTATATTTGCTGTGTTTCTGTTTAAAATAAAGCAGTAATTGTGCCATACAATCTGGTAGTTATGATTTAAAGGTCAGAAGCTTACATGAAAAAAAAAAAAAAAAATCATTTTATTATATTTATTTATTCTTAATGTTTTTTGTATTTTTGGGCTGATGATTTTTGCGCTCGTCGCGGGTGGATGGCCCTGGCCCCAGCAGAAACTGCTTTCAGGTTCTTCGGGTTTGTTCAGCGCTACAGGTGGCAACAGCAGTGTGTTGCCTTCAGTGTTCTAGTCGGGGGGCGCCGGTTCATCGGCGTTTGGGGTTTTCAAGTGCATACGACCCTGGGATCTCAAGTTTTTCATGAGGTGGTTCAGATATAACACTGTTCACATGGAGCTGAATGGGGGTGTCCTCCGTTTGGGGTTGAGGGGGCTGTTCACACGGTTTTATTTTAGTAAAATTTGGGACCCTATAATTTTTTTTAATTTTGATTTAAATTTTGATAATTTTTGTTTTTTTTTTTTTAAATGTCTTCTTTCATTTTTATTTTTTGTTTTAGTTATTTATTTTTGGGATTAAAAAATTAAACCCAACAATTTGTTTTGAGATACTGTTATGTTTTGTTACTTTTTTAAATTTGGATTTTATTTTTAATTTTCTGTTTTCATTTTAATTTTTTATTTAAAGTTTTTGGGAAATTTCAAATTTTATAAAAATTATTTTTTATTTCGTAAAAAAAAAAATTTTTTTTTTTTCAAGTTTTTATATTTTCTTTTTTCAAATTTTAGTAAAAAAGTTGATTGTCATTTTTATTTTTTTTTTTCATGTCTAGTTTTTTTTTAATTTGTATTTTTTTAGTTTTGTTTTTTAATTTTAGTTATTTTAGAACCGAAATTAAATTAAATGAAAGGAAAAATGTTGGGTTTTGGGAATAGCTGAAAATTTTTTTATTTTTTATTTTTTTATTTTTTTTTTATTTTTTTTAAATCTTTATTTAATTTTTTCAGTTAAAATTTTTTTTTTTTCAAGTAATGAAAAAGGTTTTTTTTGGTTTTAAATTTACGATAATTATCTGGTTCAATTCAGCATGTATATTTAAAAAAAACCAAAAAAATTCAGTATAATGCATTTAATTAAATTTGGTGGTGTGTTCAGGACCAAAATGAATGATGATTGTTAACAAAACAGTTTTTTTATGACAAAAAAATGGGTAATTTCCAATATTTCTGTAATTTGGAAATCCCCGAATATTTCTTTTTGGTCAAAAATTCCCACCAAAGTCCCTCTGTTTCCTTTTTTGTAATTGGGTTTTTCACATATTGTTGATATTTCAGAAAATCACAGATCTGTATCAAAAAATAAATGCATGCATAAACGAGGGTCTTATGAACAAAAACACAAAGAATGATGCATCTTTTTATGTGTGGGTCTTGTCCCTTTCTCAACGCAATCCCAAAAAATCTGACCCCATTGCAAAGGGCACAAACTCAGAGGGGAAAGGGCTGTCTCTGTAGAAAACAGAATGATGATGTTGTCTGTGTTGTAGGAAACCCGGCTTGGGTGGATGCTGCTGCTGCTGGCGAGTCTCCGGGGGGGAAGGCAGTTTGGGGGGCCGTCGATGGGACGAGCTCCCTAGTACATGAGCTTGGGGGCGTGTGCTTCTGGTGCTCTGTTCATGACACTGCGCCCGACTCCCGCTTTCTCTGTAAGTGTTGAGACAGTGAATGCAGGTTACATAATCCGAAACGTTTCCCCCGGGGGTAAAAAAAAAAAAAGGTTTTTTCAACATATCTCACTTGTTTCCTAGAACGCAAAATATAAAATCAGAATTCGATTTTTTTCCCTCACAATTCTAATTTTTATCTTTTTTTTCCCCTTATTTTATCTTCTTTTGTTTCTTTTGTTTCCCCCCATGGATTAAAAAAATAAAGAAACCTTTTTATTTCTCTCAAATTTTGAGAATAAAGTCAGAAATAAATTCAAAAAAAGGCCAGAATTTGGGGATATAAACTAGGTTTGGGGTTTTTTTCTTTCAATTCTGACCTTTTTTTTTGCAATTTGAGTTTATCATAATTTTTTTTTTTTTTTTTGTAATTTTTGTTTTATCTCACAAAAGTAACTTTATTCTCACAGTTCTGACTCTATTCTATATAAAATATAGAAATTATGACCGTTTTCTTGCATTTTTTGTTTCATCTTGAAATTTGTTTTTTTTTTTCTGCCACGGAAAAAAAAGTAAAAAAGGTATTTGATTTTTATTAAATTCGAATTTATATTCAGTTTCTGATTTTATCCAGAATACGAGAAATAAGTCAAAATTGAGAGTTTTTCTGACTTTTGTTGTTGTTGTTTATATCTCAATTTTGCTTTTTTTTTGCAATTTTTTAAAGCCGAATAAAAAAAAAAAAAGGTATTGAAACTTTTATCTGAGGTTCTGAGTTTTTATCTTGCAATCTTTAGGAAAAAAAAATCCTAGTTGTGGATAAAAAACAAAAAGGCTGCATTTATTTGATTAAAAAAACGTAAAAAAAAACGAAAAATTTTTCAATTTAATTTTTTGGAAAACTGTTAAAAGTAATTTTTTTGTGTGGCAGTGTTTTAGCTCAACTCCAGTCTTCAGGCACATTTTACTTTAGAAAAATTTAAATGTGTTTGTGTCAGAAAAAAATTTTGTTATTATCCCAAAGTTTAAAACCCGTTTTGTGCACAAATTTTTGTGGAAACTGTGTGCATTTATTTTTAGGTTCACAAAAAGAAAAAGAAAGTTCAAAAAAACAGCATTTTTTTGAAATGGAACTTTTTTAAAATAAATGTTTTACTGTCCTTTGCCCTTATGATCCTTGTGAAAAAAGATAATTTTATTAAAAAATAAAAATTTAAGATGTAGATTTCGTTTAATAAATGTTAGTATTTTTTTTGCTCAAGGTGCCAGGAAATGCAAAAAAAGCGGGTTTGTTTATATTTCACAAATGTAACAATTTAAAACACGCTTAAAGCAACTTAAAGAAAACTAAAAATTTAAAACACTTTCCCCCTTCTTGTGTTATTGTCTTTTGCAAAAAAACAAAAATTCGTTGTTCGCGATTTTAAAATCTAAACGCTGTTTTCCTTTCCAATCCTGCGGGAACAGGGGGGGGACGGCGCTCATCGTCAGGGGGGCGTGGGCTTCAAGACGAAGCTGGCTCTGACAAAGTGTTTTGGTCCTGGCCTTTCAAATCTATTCAACCCTTTGGCCGGGCCCCCCCCCCCTTAAAAAACCCCATCCCCGGGGACTCCCTTAAAAATAGGGATTTCTTCCAGACAGTCGGTCATGGGAGGGCTGCTGCGTGGTGGCCCCGGGGCCCCGGTGGTGTGTCGATGGAGGGAAAAGAAGAAGGAGGGGTGGGAGATGTTAAAGAGGACCCCGGGAAAACGCAAAAGGGACTCACCTTTTGTTTTCGAGCGACCCAGGGTTTCGTGGTGGGGAATTGGCCCCAGCGGTCTTTTGGACGGGCCGTTTGTGATTCCGTTTTACAGGCGACGCCGGCCGGACGGACTTTCCCTTTTCCGACCCCTCCGAGTCTGTCAAGGGTTTTCTTTTGGGATTCTAAGAAAAAACAAGTCATTGTGTTGATTTTTCAGAAATTTTTATTGGTTTTTTTGACTTTGGGTTTTTAAAAATTTATGGGGGGGGAAAAAAAAAAAGCAAAACCCAACCCAAAATTTTCAAACGATGATGTGTTGTGTTAATTTCAATTTCACACACCCTGTTGGGATTTGGGGGATATTGTGGTTAGATTTTTAAAAGCAAATTTAATCAAAATAGGGTTAAGTTTAAATAAAGTTAAAGACAAACTTTAGGTTGGCTTTAGGAAAACCTGGCCGAAAAATTTGAGAAATTGAGAAAACCTGGGCCCGAACCCAAACGAATTTTCTGCAGCCTGGAATTGAACTGCTGGTTTTTTGGTCAGAGGAGAAATGAACCCCCAAATGAGCCCGGTTTTTTCCCAAAAGGGTTTTTTTCCCCTTCTTCCCCCATGGAGTTTTGGGGTTTTTTGCCGCCCGTCGCCCCTTTTTTTCTTAGTTTTGGGGGCAATTTATTTACAGGGGATTTTGTTGGGGCCTTTATTGCAAAAATTTTTGCACAGGGTACCATTTTAAATGAACTGAGCTGCAAAGATGGGACAGAATTCAATGATTTAACTGTTTTTAAATGTCATTTTGCATTGACACACTTTTTCCTAATTAATGTTGTTCAGTTGCTTTGGGGCAAAAAACTTTTTGTTTAAAACGCTATAAAAAAAGATGACTTGGGCTTTACTTTAAAATTTTTAAAACGGTTGTAAAAGCCGGGAAATTTTAAAATTTTAAAAAATTTGAAAGGTTTTGATAACAGGTTTCTAGCATGATTTGCCTGGTTTTTAGAATTTAGGGGGCCCGTTCTTTCATATTTGGGAGAAAGGGTTAGCATGTTTGGAAAACGGTTTCCCAAAGGGTAGCATGTTGCTAGTGTGATTGCAAGTTAATAGGTTTTGTTTCTAGCATGACTAGCAAGGACAAGCATGTTGCTAGCATGATTAGCCCAAATTACTAGCATGACAACCCAAATGACCAGAAAGTTTCAGCATGATTAACAAAAAAGGAACTAGATGTCTTAGCATGTTTCCAGCTGATTTGGGAGTTATTAGCCTGGGTTAGCTGCTAAACATGTTGTAGTAGGGGTTTGCAAGTTACTAGAGTCTCTAGCTGTTTTGACATGATTTAACCGTTTCTAGCATGCTTTAAAATGATTGACAAATGACTGCATGTCAATAGCTTTTTTCTGCCGGGTTACATATTAAATAGTGGGGTTTCTAGCTTTTTTTAGATGATTAAACAAGGACTAGCATGGGTTTCTAGCCCGATTAGCAAGTTAAAACCCGCCTTTTTTGGGGTAGCATTTCTGGCAAAGACTAGAAACTCATAGCAGACTAGCAAAGGGGCAGCAGGGCACTAGGGATATTAGAAATGACTAAAAATGTCGTTTGGGGGATGTTTCTAGCTTAATTAGCATTTTACTAGCATTTTTTTGCATGTAGCAGCTACAAACATGTTGCTAGCATGAGTAGCCAGTTACTAGAATGTCATTAACATGTTTCTACCATGATTAACATGCTACTAGCATGTTGTTAACATGATTAGCATGCTACTAGCATGTTGCTAGCCTGTTTAGTAATTTGCTTGTTTGTAGCTTGCTTTTTTCTTGTATTTTTAGTGTTTTATTAGTTTGTTGTTATAATGATAGCATGCTACTAGCATATTGCTAGCATGATTAGCAAGTTACTACTAATGATGCAATAAGCTCTTAATCATTGCAAGAAAGCAGATTTATATTGCGATAATACCCACATTATTGGTGCGTATTATGTAAACAGTAAATATTGGTTGTTTAAGTTTTTTTATAGTTGTTGTAGATATGGGAGTTAGGAAAAAAATATGTTTTAGAAAAACCATATGAGAAAGACTTATGTGATTTCTAGCCCTGGAAAAATAATGTAATTAATAAATATAAAAAAATCTTGCTGTTTAACTTAATTTTTAAGTATAATCAGTTATTTGAACTTTTTTAATAATGAATATACAGTATCAAATGCTAAATATATTACCAGGTAAAACCATGTAGAAAGCTTACATTTAAAAGTGTGATTTCTAGACCTGGAAATGTCATGTCCCGTATAAAACTGTATTTAACTCGATGCGCTAAAAGTCCACATGTTTCTTAAGTTCAGTTGCTGCCCTTTGATGTATCCCACCGAGCACGTGACGTGACATTCAGCCAAGTATGGTGACCCATACTCAGAATTAGTGCTCTGCATTTAACCCATCCGAAGTGCACACACAAGAGCAGTAAAAAACACACAAAACACACTGTGAACACACACCGGAGCAGTGGGCGCCATTTATGCTGCGGCGCCCGGGGAGCAGTTTGGGGGTTCGATGCCTGCTCAAGGGCACCTAAGTCATGGTATTGAAGGTGGAGAGAGAACTGTACATGCATCCCCCCACCCACAATTTCCCGCCGGCCCAAGACTCGAACTCACAACCTTTCGATTGGGATCCGACTCTCTAACCATTAGGCCACGACTTTTTGATTATTTTAAGTATTATCAAATTGTCTTTCAACTGATATTTTCAGTTTATTTAAATTGTTTAAATTTAAAATGCCTTTTTAAAAAATTGTGTTGAATCTCAGTTAAAAAGTTAAATTGTTTCATTTAATTAGATTAGTTAAAGTAAAGGAAATAAGATATGTTTCCATGACATATTGATAATAAAAATGTTGCGATTAAAAATATTTTAAAAAATCATTTTAATAATCTTTATCCAGTAAATCACAAACAACAGCAAAAAAGAAAAGAAAAGGAAATAGTGAAAGGTTTAGATGCTGCTTTAACAAATTTAAAGTTGCCCACTGATAAAAAATAATAAATTTAATGAAAATAAATGTAGCAGAAAACTTACAAAAAGTAGTAGTGTTTTTTTATGCTCATGAAATGCTGAAAAAGTTTTTTAATAAAAAATAAAATTTTTTTTTATTTTTTTATTATAAAAGCTTTTGTCAGTAAAGCACAATTAATATGACCATGTTTTTTCTGGGTGTTGGGCTTTTTTCTGAAATAATTAAAACAAATTTTCCTTTTATGAATTGACATTTCTAGGGTTTGGGACTGACAATAATGGATTATTTATTTGTTTGTTTATTTTGGGGCATTATAGAATGAGGAATATGTCATGAAACAAAAATTCTCATAATGCAAGAATACTTAATATTTAAGCATATTTAATATTTAATATTTAAGTGTATATTATGATATCTAAGTATACTAAATATACTTTCATACTGAGGAAATTAGAAAACTACATTATGAATTTAACCTAAAGTGAAAATGAGCATATTGTAAAACATTTAAAAATACACACAGCTATATTTTGGCACCACTTGGCTTCTGGATCATTTATAGCACCACACCTGTTTATGTGGGCCTTCTGTCTGGTGTCTGAGGATGCATGGATCTGATTGGTGGCAGAAGCACCTCTGATTCTGGCCGAGATCTGATTGGCTCGTGTGTTGGGGAATTTGGGGCCTCAAGCCGTGCCTGAGAAGTGGACAAACAGGATCTGGATTCGGGCTGGACAGGCGTCAGGTCTGTAAAGCATTTTGTTTCCTGCTGTATGTGATTAAGGTGAGTTTACAGTGTGTTGAGTAAAATTCCTTACTCATTTATTGGCATTTCAGATGCAAACAATATGCTCTTAATATTACCTCAGGCAGTAATTGATCTTTAATGAAAAAACATATTTCTTAATTTCTTGGCATGACTTGGATTTGAAGAGCAAAAGAGAGTCGCATTTTTCATAGAAAGGAGTGTGATGGGAACCTTATTTAGTGACAAATCTATAATTTCTTATAACCTTTTTTATTAATTTAGTTTAATATAAAGTAAGATAAGTTTATTTTATATTCAAAGTGATGCAAAGGTTTTTTTATGGTTGAGTTTAACTATAAGAACCCTGACTCTTTTTCAAGTGAGGGATTTTTAAGTTTAAATTAATAAAAGATTAAAATATAAAAATACAAGTGTTTGTTGTCTTTCTTTATAACTGGTGTGGGAAAAAATATAGATTGGTATATGTTTCTCGTTTATGTCGTGGTGACTCAGACAATATGCTATCTTTCACTTTGTGTAAGTCATAGTACAGTTTTTCTAAATATAAAAATGCAGATTAATAGTATTGGACGGGTTTGGATTTTAAATGTGTTTTTTTTTATTAATGTCTTTTGTTTTTACGAACGACCCATATTTTTAACCAGTTGCCCACTGAGGGAAACTATAATAAAAGAACATTTATGTGAACCCAAATTTTGCATCAAATTTTACATCAATGTAGTTTTAACATAGTAATTGGTATTTTGTGCTCATGGGAAATGCTGAATAAAAGTTTTGGGTTATTCTAAAAAATAATCAAAATATATCTTGATTATTATTTTCCAACAATAGTCATTTTTATTTTCAAGTTAAGAAAATATTAAAATAATAAATATTAAATATTTTTGTTTTTCTTTAAACTTTGCAAAAAAAATTTTTATATTGTTTGTGCAATAGGCTAATTTTCACTTTAGGTTAAGAATTCATAATGTACAGTTTGTTTCTAATATAAAATATATTTATGTTTTACCCTTTCCTTAATTATGTTTATTTAGAGTTGTATTTTATTGATATATAGTACAAGTTACAACTAAGTAAGAAAATGAATAAATGTTTTGTCTTTGGGGAACTAACTGAAATAAAAATACTTTTTTTGCATTTTTGGTACATTTAAAATACTTTCAATAAATAATTTTTTGTACATTTAAAATACTTTCAAGAAAAATAAATGGAGAAGGGTTTTTTTACCATTTAAAATAATTTCAAAAGAAATATATTTTTTTTACATTTACAATAATTTCAAGAAATTAAGTGGTAACAGTTGTTTTTTTTACTAAATTAAAATAATTATCCGGGAAATAGATTTAAAGTTTTTTTTTACAGGTAAAAAAGTTTCAATAAATATAGATAGATACTATTTTTTACTTTTACTGTAATTTCACCGAAATATATATTTGTTTTTTACATTTACAATAATGTCAAGAAATTAATGTAAAAAAAAATTACATTTAAAATCTTTTCGGACATAGATTTAAAGTTTTTTTACATTTAAAATAATTTCAAGAAATATATATAAATAAATTTCATTTACCAAATATAATTCAAGAAATGAATGTAAAGGTTTTTTTTACATTTAAAAATAATTTCAGGAAATAAATTTATGTTGTTGTTTTTCAATTTAATGTAGTTTGTGGATATAAATTTGTGGTTTTTTTTATTTTTTATAATTTTTTAGTTATTTTTACATTTAAAATAATTTCATTTTTAAATAATTTCAAGAAATAATTTAAAGTTTCGTTGCATTTAAAATAATTTCAAGAACTAAATTTTAAAAAATGTTACATTTACAATAATTTCAAGAAATAAATGTAAAGTTTTTTTTTACATTTAAAATAATTTCAAGAAATAAATGTATAATTTTTTACATTTAAATAATTTCAAGGAAATACATTTAAAGTTTTTTTTTTACATTTACAATAATTTCATCAAGAAATAAATTAAAGTTTTTTAAAATTTAAAAAATTTCAAGGAAATAAATTTAAAGTTTTTTTACATTTAAAATACCTTTCAGAAAAATAAATTTAAAGTTTTTTACATTTAAAGTAATTTAAAGAAATACATTTAGGTTTTTTTTTACATTAATTCCTAATTTTTTACAGAAATACATGTAAAATGTGTGATATTTTCTCTCTGACCTGTGTTGTCATTGAATTCTAGACGTAAAATAAACAAACACCAAAAAGGTAATGTTTTTCATTTGGTCATGCTGGAAGTGACACTTCTGAGGTGCAGATGCTCAGTGTGTGTGTGTGTGTGTGTGTGTGTGTGTGTGTCTCAGAAAGAGATGTCGAAGGGTTTGGTGTTGCTGGCGTGCAAGCGGGGGGGTCCTGGGGCACTAATTCCTGCTTAATCCGCTTTTTGGGGGGGCGGGGAACAGGGCCTCGATATGCTCGCGCTTCCTGGTTAACCCCACGCTTGCACAATCCCATCAGCGTTTACAAAACCCTCTGGCGAGAATATTACACGACTCACTTCCTTCAGGGGAAAACTGTTAATGTGGAGCCGCCTGTGAAACACGAGGAAGGTGTTTTTTATTGTGGAAATGATTTAATTGCATGCGTGGGGCCTTGCCTTAAGAGACTGATGCTCTCGGAGCGTTTTTGGCGTGAATCATTCTGCGCTCTGGTTTGGGTTTCAGATGAAGCTCCGGTTGATCTGAGGACAGCCGTGTGTGCAAGCACTGAGATACTTATGATGTATGAGAAGTGCTTTGATGTGGACGAAATTTTCTTTTTTATATATAATTTGGTTAGCATGTTGGCATCTGATGAGACGTTTGATATTTATGATGTATGAGATTTTAACTATATTTTTCTGCTTGAATTTTATTTGACTAGTTTGATTTTTTTTTAGTTGGTTTGAGTAAGTTTGTTTTCCGTAGCTGAAATAATTTTTTTTATATTATTATTATTATTTTACTCTTCTTCTTCAGATTATATTACTTTTGTATATTATTATTTTTAGTCTAAGGTTTTTTTGTTTATTTAATTTGCGTTTACTGTTTTTTTGTTGGTTTGTTTTGTGTTTGTTTGTGTTTTGTTTGACTTGCATTTTTGTAAGCCGCCCTCTTTGGTACAACCTCCTCCATTATGTGAGGTATCTTTAGCAGATATCTACTCAAAAGTGTTCCTAAAGATTATTTGAAATAAAAACTGTGCACAATTCAATTCAATTTCCATTTTATTTGTAATAGCGCTTTTATGATACAAGTCTGTGCGATAAGCACCTTACAGAAAATTAGTGTTCTACAATATTTATAGTAGCTTATCAGTGGTGACTGTCAGTGTCATGTGCATATAGCAAAATGTTCAGAAAAAATCTATAAACAGCCGTAAACAGAGCTATGTAACACTATTAACGAGGCAATTTTGCAAATCAAACTTATAGCATAATATGGGGTTTCGGTAAATAGTTGTCTCGGGGTTAGCAATCATCTGCGGTTCCTCTGAGGGGTCCCCACCTAGGCCAAAGTTTTTGTTTTTTTTAAAAACTAAATTGTTTCTATGAATACTTTAAAAAACAAAAGCTGATGGATGTTTTTGGAAATTATCATTTATGATACTATTATATATTTGAAATCTTTTTAATTCATTTAAATGTTGTATTTTCTCTTTCATTCTTAAAAGTGTTTAGTAAGTTTGTAGTTGCATTTATGCTGGTAAATTTTTATTATTCTTTATATATTTATATAGTTTTTATTAATTTTCATTTCACTTTTAATTGTAGTAATTTAAGTACAAGTTAAACTAATTGAAAATGAGTAAGAATTAGGTGCTTTGGCAACTAGCTTGAAATAATAGAATATTTATATATATTTAATTAGATTTCAGAACAAGAGGACATTGTGAATGCACGAGACACTAATGGTGAAAGACAAGAAGCGTTTTCAAAAAAGTCATGGAGGAAGTGGCATAAACAATTGTGGAAATTGTGATTTGAGGTCGGTGAAAAGAAATCTTGTAAATCCAACAGTTACATCTTTGTGTTAGATATACATATGCATCTTAAAGGCATTCAGCGTGATTCAGATTTGAGTCAGTTTCATTTCACGTCTCTCCGAGGGTGTTGCGACCCGATGAAAGCTGAAGTTGCTAGGTGGCGCATGCATTACTGTTGGAGGCAACCATAAACACTTGTTTTCGACCCTCAGACCCATGACATCATGACTTCTAGTCAAAGGTCTGGCTACAACAAGACAACCTTCTTTTTTGTGTTAAATAATGTTAAGAGATTTTCATAAATCACAATTGTTTATTTATTTATTTATTTTTTTGCTGTAGATTCAGCTCCGTTTTATGAATCAATTTCTTTTAAGCAGAAACTTGGTTTGACTCGCTCATTCTTCTGGGTGATGATTTTTATTCAGTAAGTTATCAAGGATTTTTTAAAAAAATATTTTACCAGAAAAAGTGTTTAATTTAATTTAATTTAATTTAATTTAATTTAATTTAATTTAATTTAATTTAATTTAATTTAATTTAATTTAATTTAATTTTAAAATGTTATTAAATAATGTTGAATTTTTTTACAGAGGTGTAATGTCAAATTAATTTTAGATTAATTTAATTTCAATTATGTATTTTAGTTAAAACACAAAGATCCTTATTGCAGTATTTAATACTATTTATCTATTTTAATTATTTTTTATATTATTTTGTATATATAATATAATGTATATATGAATTTAATGATAATCTTCATTTGGCAATTAAACACAAATGTTCTTTTGCCAGCCTGAACTCCTTAAAGCATGATTTTTTTTTTGCAAGGTGCACTATTTGCATGTTCACATGTCCTCTCATGATTGGTTAATTGTCATATAACACTGATAGGGTCAACAAATAAGTATATTAGTGTTTTGTTAAAGTGTTGATTTTATTATATTTATTTTTTTTTTTTAATTTAGTTAATTATTTATCTTTCATTGCAAACTTCGTGAATTAAGTTAATTTTTTTAAATTTACAATAATTATTTTTTTACTTTTATATATAGTATATATATATATATTTTTTATTTATATTTTTATTTAATTAATTAATTATTTTATACAACTCTTATGAAATTAGTAGAAAATGTACAGCTCTTGCAGGAGCATTAAAAGTAAAACTTCCTTCCTAATGAGATAAATCACCTCTTTATAACATTGAAGGCCAATATTGGACAGGAATTGAGGACTTCAGATGCTGCCAGAAAGCAAGCAGAGAAACTTGGTGAGCCAAGAAGATGTAATAGGGCCGAGGGTAAACAGTAGGTGTACTACTGAGTGTGGATGTGTGTTGTTCATTCAGTTATCTTGTGTCTGTGCTTCATGAGGTGTTCATCGAGGACCTGCGCTCATGAGTTTGTGCAGTGAGTTGCATGCTGCCGTCGTGTGCAGGCCAAGGCTGGCTGGTCTATGAGGACTGCCGCTACGGCCTGCTGGCACGGTCTTAATTGGGTCGCCCGGAAACCGGGGTTGATAGGGCCGTGCATCGCGCCCCCGCAGGACAGGTCGCAGATCGCGGCCGCATGAAAGAGGCCTCATATGGTTCGTCTCATGGAGGCCACAGGAAAGGTGGGCCGCGCATTAGTATAGTTACTCTGGAATAAAGCTGGCCAAGCAGAAGGAGACTTGAGATGCACAGAGGTTTGGCATGCACACAGTTAGTTTCAGAAGCTGATCATCTTAAGTGAACTCAGCGCGGTTTGGTTCATTTTTGAGATTATCATTATAGTGTGCCTATGGAAATTGTCATATGATTGTCATATGTAACTTTATAGGTTGGCATTTCTTTGGTTCAAAAATACATTCAAACAATTTAAATTTTTATTAGAGGTGTAAAACAGGCTTGTTTTTTTATGTGAGTTATTCCTGTTCAAATGTAAATTTATTTGGGTCGATATTTTTGTAGGCATCATTACTCCAGGGTCTTCACTGTCACAGATGATGCGGCCAGAAATCGTTCCACTCTGATGAATTTGCTGCATCACGATACCAGTTCTGAGTGTTATCAATGTTGACAAGACGTTTTTAAAATTTTTAAAATGCTCCTATTTATTTCATTCAGGACGCTTTTTAAATTGATGAACAGGCGTAAAAGAAAGTCATATTATAATGGGTTGTAGAAGATTTCTTGTGGTGCAACTATGAAGTTGGCGATGTTTCTATTTGAAAACTTCTATTCATTGTGTCCAATCCTATAAAAAATTTAATGGATCAGCGCGGTTTTCCACCAAAAATTTGTTCATGGTACCGGCAATAACATGTTTTCCAAGACCGTGCTAATAATCAGAAATGTTTTCTTGCGCAGGCAATCAGAAAGGCATATTAGAATGATTTTCGGAAGTATCCATGTGACCCTGGAAAAAAAATAAGACTAGGAATGATTGTCTGAAATAGGCAGACCGCCTGCAATCAGCATAAATACATTTACTACTTTAAACATATTTCACATAGAAAGACAGCTGTTTTAAAAAAATCTAAGAATTATTTGCACTATTATAGCAGGTATTTTTAGATATTTTTTGTATCAAATAAAATGCAGCGCATTGTTGAAGGGCAGAAAGAAGACTTCTTATCAAACACATTTTGGGCGCGGTAGTTTTAGTTAAAATACTTACAGAATGCAACATCATGGTAAATTTTTTTTCGCGATCTCTAAGCAGTACTAAAGTATAATGAAGTTACAAGATGTTTCAGCGCATCTAGAATAATGTGGTGAATATCCAATCACTCATTTCGCTGGCAGGCCGTTCCATTTTATGTAAGATTCGACACTATCCTTCAAACCGGTGCGAAACACCACATAGGGCATGTTAAGGGATATGTGTAAATTAATGAAAGTGGGGTGGTTTTTGTTGTGTTTTTGTCATGGGAATGATGACTCGCAGGTTTCAGCTATCGAGCTGAAAGTGTTACCGTGCTCTCTATACCTCAAGTGCAGGTTAGTCAGGTAATTTGCCATCGCCAACCCGTCATCTGTGTGCTGATTTCGTCCCTCATCATTTGCTGGGCGTCTCAATTCTCAGATCATCGCTCCGTGGAGGATGCCTTCATAGTTTTAGACACAACAAGGGAAACAGCCTGCTTCAGAGGCAAGACGGACTCTGACTGGAGTACGCAGAGGTGGGCTACGTACTGCACTGAAGCACAGTACTATAAATAAAATAGCGAGGCGCAAGAATCAATATAATTCTGTGAAGGAAGAAAAATCATCAAAATTGATATATCCTGGGAACGATGCTAGTGGCTATCAGATTGTGCTCAGATTTTAGATTTTACAGGAGCCATCAAAAGACTGGCAGTTCAAGAACCGAAAGCGTAGCCAGATATTTTTATATTGAATGATTTTTATATCAGTATGCGCTGTTTAAATATGCGCCCACTAGGGGGGCATCAGAAAAACTACAAAAAAGTATATTAAAAGTGAGAGCAATAAAATGAGTCTAAAACATGCTAATACAAAGGTGTTGAGAGTTATTAATAGAGAATTTGAAATAATTTGAAGTGTGCTTTCTTAGAAGGCAGGCAGAGAAAATTGCTAATTTTAATTATTTGCATTTAAATTATTATAAACAGCATGCTATGAAAAGAAAAAGAAAAAAGTCTGTTCAAATATACAACTTTGTGGGCATTCATTGGTCATCAGAAGATGTGAACGCTGCTAATGAACATGGGCAGCTTATTGAAACTCTGAAAGCGACGAATTATTTATAATACTAATTTTTTTATATATTGTCATCGCCTAATATTCTGGCAAGTAAAAAGTATTTAAATATTTGTCAAACTTTTGGAGTGCTTGGTTCTTAATCTAGGTAGTACAAAAATTGCTGATCTAATGGGTTTACTATGTGTTAATTTTAGTATCTGGCTAGATAAATAGTTTTTCTTAAGCATTTTGAACATTTTTATTTTTGTATTTCATTTATTTTCCTTTGATTTGTTTTAAATTAAAAAAATGCTCCATATAGTTTTTCAAGCTCTTAATTATTTTATATATAAAATATATATATTATATCTCTCAGATATACTATCTCTATATATATATTATATATTATATTATACTGTTTTTTTTTTTTTTTTTCAAAAAATGCTTATTTTAATTTCAAGTTTCAAAATGGTTTTTATTTCGCCGCTTTTAGGATAAAGAAGCATAACCTACTGACCCGTCTTTACTTAATTTGAAATTTCTTCTACATTTTTATTTTTGTATTTCGCTTTGTTTCATTTTAAATTTGGTTTTAAATATGTCTATATATAGCTTTTTATTTAAAATTATTTTTTTTATTTCAGTTTAAGTTTTTTTAGTACTTTAAGTTTTTTATATATTTAAAAAATATATATATATATTCATACGATTATTTAATTTCAAGTAAAAAAAAATGTTTTTTTTTTTTTTTTTTTTTTTTTTTTTTCAAAAATGGTTTTATTTAAAGTTCAGAAGCTTTAATTAACCTACACAGCAGCAATCAAAACTATATCACTCTGTGTCATGTAAAGGTGAAGAGCCTCTGAATTAAGCGCCCCGAAAACAGCGCTTCAAAACCGAGCTTGAGCTCCACAGCTGATTTGGGACGTCCTCATCTCTGGATTCAGTGCACTATATGGGCATCATCATCTGAGACTATATCCGGTCTTTCAGCATTAACATAGTTTAAATGCCCATTTTCTCTTCAACCTGCTGTCTGTAAGATCATTGATTGATAAGCAGTCCTGGTTGCATTATAGCAATAATCAAAGTTCTACAGTTAGGTTCTAATTCGTATACTATTACAAGACAATACTATTACTAATAGCAGTACTTTCTATGTGTTTACCCACCCCCCCCCCCCCCCAACGCCCAATGTGTTACTACTTCGGAGTTTTTGTAATTATTTGTTAAATTGAACGAGGCATTCATTTTCTGACTGAAAAGGTTGAATTTTCCTCCCCCCCCCCCCCCCCCCCCCCCCCCCCCCCCCCCCACCCCCCCCCCCCTCCTTCCCCCCCCCCCCTTCCCCTGGTTAAAGTAACGCAGCGTGTATGTCCTGTTCCCTCTGTCACCACGCGACAGAAGGCTCTTGGAGAGGCATGGATGCAAATCTCATGACACAATGCAGGTGAAGTCCGTCACAAAAATAGAACACGTTTCCCCGTCCTTTATCTGCTGCATTATTGCGATTTAAAAAAACCAAAACAAAAAAACAACATAATGACAAAATTTCGCATACCAGGCATATGAATCTGGACTTCTGGAGACCGGCGCACATGTAAGAGTTCAACTGATCCAAAAGCAAAGCTCCAGAGTTTCAAAATGACATATAATAACTGAAATACTGGGATGAGGTGAAACATGAAACTTCTCCCCCCCCCCAAGCTATCCCCATGCACCTTCCCGGTAGCTTAGCTCACAGTTCTTAAAAAATAGAGGGTCTGAAATAAAATAAATCAGGCAGAGCGAAGCTGATTCCGGATCCAAGATCCATTAGCGCAAAACAACAAAAGAACCACAACATCTGTTTAAATGTATTTCAAAATATACCAAGACAAATAAACAATGGCCGCAAAAAGTAAAATATTGTTTTCAAAATATATTTATATACAAATCTATTCTGTAAAATGGAGGCAGGGAGATGATAAGTCAAAAGCTAATTGTTGGTGTAGAAGTTCAATAGTAAAAATCTTCATAAATTGGCAAGAAAGTACGCAGAATTTTGACATACTTATGTCCTCAGAAGTTACAATTATACTTTTTTTGTGACAGGGGGGGGGGTGGGTGAATTTTTTATTCCTCGTGGTCAGTAAACAAGCTCCCTTTATAAAGCATTGCATAATCATGGGCAATTATTTTATATCATAGTTAGGGTGTGAATGTCTTTTAACACTGTATTAACCTGACATATGAAATTTGTTGATTTGAAAAAAGTATTGCATATTTTTGTGTATTCATACAGGTTTTATGGTTCATATAGTCTGATAGGTGAGAATATAAAAGCATGCAGTTTATGTGCAGCATACTTTCAAACTGAGCAAAAATATGATTTGGCGGCAGTATGCGGATATTAATATTAGAAATTCGCTGCTTGTGATGTAAATGGCAGTGAAGAATGTTATAACAGTGCAGCTGATAATGATATAAAATGATCTAAATATGAGTCTGTGCTCTATATCTGCAGTAATGTGTCTCGGTGAGATGAGATGTAAATGATCCAAACATATATGCAGTGATTGAGAGAATGAAGAAATAAAGGCTCCTCAGAAGATGTGAGATGTTCTGGAGGCTTGTGAAGATCATTCCCTCCGCTGCAGGAACAGTGAAAGTAAGCTCCTCAAAAGATCCTGATGATCAGATTTGAGACTCTAAAACCTGATTGATGGAGAATCAAGTAAAGCGAGCTGCTTCAGTCCAGTAAGAGTTCATCTGGAGATATTACTGCAGTTATTCTGACCTTTACTTGATCAAAATCACTCAAGATCTGACACCAGAAGCTGCAGCTGAAGCTGGACGCTTGTACAATCACACTAAAAGACTCTAAACTCTCAATCAAAGGCCTTCGAAACAGGGTTAAGGATCTCAGAGTTATTAAGATGTTGCTGCAGATCTTCTCTCATCAGAAGGAGATGTTCTCTTTCTCAGTGATTTACGCGTCACTTCCAATCCAGTGGCCAGATTTCACTGCTTTACTTTCATCTCTTCACTCATTCTTTCCACTCTCTGACACTCTTTTTTTTTCCTCATTGCCGTTTCTTTCCGTCTCTTTCAACTCCAGGCTTTGATTGAAAGCAAATGAGGCAGCTAACATGTGGAAAGAGAGAAATTTACTTGCTGTAAGTTCATGATGTGCGCTCAGCCGCCTCGTAGGACAACAATACACGGCCAGAATAAAGCGCGCTCCGCGACATCATGCTTCTCTTCACGGACCATTTGCCACCAATGCCTTCTCTCTGCCTGTCGTTCTCTCTGTGGATTATTCCTACCTTCGCCTGTCTCGCAGGGTTAAAGGGCGCGAGCAGATATGCCAGCAGGGGGTCAGAATTGAAATTCATTTTGATCCGCACACATTATATCAAGGCGGCTAGAAATGTGTTGAGGGCTTCACCTGATCTCTGGTAGTCCTTCTGTTGCTCGTGCACACGGCTGTTGGAGAGATGCTCATCACAACATCAGTCAAATAATGGCTTTTAAATCCAGCTGCTTGTGATGCAACCCATTGTTCTGATCATTTTCTGTTCTGCAATGCTGATCAAATCATGGCAATTTCATATTTGATATTATCTGCTGATTTGACCGTAATGCATTGTATAACTAGTTAATATGAGAGATTATTTGTCATTTTGAAAAGTATTTTGGCTTACAGATTTTTGACATCGTTGTACATTTCCCCCATTTAAGAAACCTGGTAGTGAACATGGATGGGAAGAAAAATAAACATATCATCATTCCATTTCCTATTTTTACATACAATTGCAGTTCTGACTGCATTCAACAAGCTCAAGCAAAGGCGCTGGTCACTGCTATAATTTAGTTTGTTTTTTTAAAAACAGTTTTTTTTTTTTGCTTGGTGGGTTCTAGCGATACGTTGGGGGCAATGTTAGTCAATTGTATACATTTTTGCAACTTTATAGAAAGGTGCACTTTTGAATGTTCTGGAAGGATCGACAAGTAGTCATTTCTACAAAAATCTATCGCAGTGTCATAAAAAAGTTCCATGTACAAATGTGTAGAAAATAGCTTTTCTGCAATGCCGGCGTTTTGAGACCGGATCAATTTAAGACTTTACTGATCTTAGATATGAGAGAGATGATCATCAAAATTATCCTGAAGAGTTCTGCGTTAATCAGTTAATCTCATGATTTTTGATGCAGTATGGCAGTTCTATACATGTCACGTGTCATATTGCACAAAATCGTTTTGATTGATACTAAATTCTATTGTAGATGTTATTTGCAGATGCGATATTTCACATCTGTCGTCACATGTTGCTCAGAATTTTTCCTTAATTGATTTTATTCCTCCCATTTAAGAAAAACTTGGTAGTAACTTAATTTGTACATTGTGATGGGGAGACCAAAAATAAACAATCTCATTCTCATTTTTTTGCACCAGTTTTACACAAACTGTATGTAATGTTGGCTTGCTATTCACTCCGCCTTACAATTTTTTTTTTTCTTGCCCTAAAGCGATTTTAAAAAGTTATACAGAAACTTTATTCCTGAAAGTTGCAAAATTGTCCAGTTTTTTAAAAATATTTCGGTTGGAGCTTTTGTTTAACATTGTTAAAGCAGCGGATATTCCAGTTGAACAATTTGCAATATTAGGAGAGGAGGGGGAGGGATGAGAACCTTTCGCTGCAGAATGTTAAAAAACATTAGAAAAAAAAGCGTCCAGCTAAATACGATCTCAGAAAATAAAGACTATATCCACTAAACTATGAACTTTAGAACGGCAAGCGTTTCTGCACAAAAGTTCTCCGAATTGTTAATGAATAATACATGTGTTCTTCATTTAGAACAATTTGTTTTCAGAGTTATCGTAGTCGTTAATGTTCCTCAAAATATGTTAACACAAAAAGGCAATGGTTCGTTTATTATTCGTTATTCATGTGGAATGCTTACAAGGCATCTTTCAGTTGAAGACTGATCCTCTAAGTTTTTGGAGGGGAAATGTAACAAGTTGTTTTCTAGGAGCATTTAGAGAAGGTATTCAAAATGCGCGTTTCTATATTGGCTTTCGAAATAATGATACATTGGGAACGCAAAGCTTTAGAAAACATTTCAAAAACTAGATGATTAAATAATATATGTTTTTGGACGTTTTTTGTTGACTGGGTGAAGAAGATGTATTAAAGAATCGAGATAACTCTGACTGAATCATTTGTTGCTTAAAACCATAACTCCACGTCAATCCAGGAAAGTACCTACTGCTAGTAGTTTAGGCTATTTGTAATGTACGAGATAAAATGTTTACAATAAACAAGGGCAAAGAAATATTTGCATATACAGTGGGCAGGAAGAGGCAGAAAACCTGTAAGGGCTTAAAATTATAGCTGACGGTTTATGAAGATGTGCAAACGTCACATGTCTATTTAATTATGGGCGCGATCAAATTTAAACTATTTCACGCAGGTTGTATTTGGGCATATCAAGGATGACACAACAGTTCATCTGCTAAGCAACACTTTCATCAGCAAAATACCGTTGTGTTTTAACACATGCATGTATTTTAGAATTGAATCTCACTCCAGATGCATGGAATTTATAGCGTCTGATGAAAATGGGGCTCGTCTGGCACACACAACAGAGCGTATTGACTCGTATCATCGTCTTGTGTTTTAAAATTCTACCCATTCATTTGATCCTTCCAGATGGTTATTCAAATGGCTTTTAAGGCTATTCCAGCAGTTTTGTCTCAGGACAGATACTAGTGAAGCAGAAAATAAAGAAAGTAGCGCAGCGCAGTCAGAGACGGCGTTTAGTTAAAGCGACACTAAAGACGGATGAGCATTTGGACAGAGATTAGTTATCATATGATGATGTTTGTCTGGTAAAGGTTTCCATTTAAATGCACCCAGTGGTTATTTTGCATAGTTCCCTGCAATTTGCTTCAGCTCAGGACACACGGACAGTCATCCCGCTGTAATCTGTGGTAATTGGCAGGGGTAACACACACACTCACACACACACACACACACACACACACACACACACACACACACACACACACACACACACACAGCAGGTGGAGAGAAACCTCTGGCTTCACTGAGTGGAAGTACATCTTTCTGACATGAAGACTTGATGGGTTTTCAGACCATGTTGCCTTTATTAGTCTTTTTCTCACATGACAATAAATAGAGATGTCTTTTGCATGAAACAAGTACTTTGTCTTAAAAAATGTGTCAGTCAAGCAGAATCCATCAGAAAGCTCAAAATCAGCTGCACTTTAGCAATGACTCTCAACTGGAACGTTGTCAGAACAAACATTCTTCCAGTAACATTAGCAGAAAATATCTGTCTTTAATAATGTTCTCAAAAATGTTTATTTATGTACTTGCATGGCATTTTCATGGATGGAACGTTTCTTCTTTCTTCCTTGACATGTTTTAGTTGGATGTTTTGAATGTTCAGCTAGAATGAACGTTTCTATAATATAATGGAATCTTAGCAACCACGATTCTCAAAAACGCTATTTTTGTTGTAAGGCTGGGCATCAGGCAAAAACTTTCAACTTTTCACGCATCGCTTCGAACAGTAGGATGATAGCATCACCTCTATAGATGACTAATATGATGACCTTTTATTAACGTGACACACAACTTTATCTTCAACAACGTGAAATTGAACATGCTCAGTTTTTAAACTGTGAGATATAAGCGTCAGAAATTTTGAGATAGTCGAAGTCATAATTATGAGATAAAAATTGGCAGAATTGTTAGTAAATAGTCAAAATTTTGAGATATAAATCGGAAGAAGAATTGTGAGATATAAATCAGGAAATTTATGAGATTAAAATGGCAGAAATTGAAGATATAATCCGATTGTGAGATAAAAATGCAGAATTGAAAGATAAATTCTAGAATTACTGAGATTAAAATGCAGAATTAGATTAAGATTAGAATTGGAGATATAAACAGAATCATAGAGATAAAAAATGCAGAATTGAGATATAAACTCAGAATCCAAATGATAATCAAAAAATGCAGGAGTGACATAAGATCATTAATAGGAGAATAACAACAGAAACTACTAGAATTGAGATATAATCGAGAATTATGAGATTAAAATTAGAATTGATTATTATAAATCAGAAGATATGAGTATAAAAATGCAAGATTGTTAGAAAAAGTCAAAATTTTTGGATGCTAAATCAGATTTATGAGATATAAATCAGAATTAGTGAGATAAAAAATGCAGAATTATATATATGGCATTAGTAATTGAGATAGAAATGCAGCATATCATGAGATAAAATGAGAATTGATATCTAAATCAGAATGCATAGAATAAAAATGGCTCGAAATTGGACATATAGGATCAGAATTATGAGATAAAAATATAGAATTGAGATATAACATCAGAATTAATGAGATTAAAATTAGAATATGAATTTAATAAAGGAGAATTAAGCATATAAATGGTCATGAATTGACCATATAAATCAAATATTATAGATTAAAATGTGCAGAATGGGAGAATTAAATTAGAATTGAGATATAAATCTAGAATTACGAGATAAAAATGCAGAATAGAGATATTAATCAGAATTGTGAGTATAAAAATGTCAGAAATTGAGATATAATCAGAATTGTGGAGATCATTGTGCAGAATTGAGGATATAAGATCATTTCTGAATTGGGTGAAAATGACAGGAATTGAGAAGTACAATTAGCATTGAGTTATATTAATCAGAATTATGGATAGAAATGGCAGAATTGAGATATAAATCAGAATTGTGAGACATTAAAATGCTGAAAGTTGAGTATATAAAACGAGAATTGTGAGATGAAAAATGTCAGAATTGAGATATGAAATCAGATTATGGAGATAAAATATGCAGAATTGAGAGATATAAATAGAAATTGTGAGAATAAAAATTAGTAATTGACACGATAAATCATAGAAAATTGTGAGATTAAATTTGCAGAGTTGAAGATATAAATCAGAATTGTGAGATTAAATTGGCAAGTTGAGATATTAAATCAGAATTGTTGAGATTTAAATTGCAGCAATTGAGGATATAAATCAGAATTGTATGAGATAATTGCAGAATTGAGATATAACTCAGAATTAATGAGATTAAAATGGCAAATTGAGAGAGTAATATTTAGAATTGAGATGTATATTCATCAGTAATTATGAGATAAAGAATGGGCAGAATTGAGATATAAATGCAGAATTGTGAATAGAAATGCTGAATTGAGATATAACTTTCCGAGATTGTGATGATTAATTGCAAGATTTGAGTCTATAAATTCATAATTGATGAGATAAAAATGGCTAGGAATTGAGATATAAAGCAGAATTATGAGTTATAAAAATGCAGAATTGAGATATGAACTCAGAATTATTGAGATAGCAAATGCAGAATTTAGATATAAATCAGCAATTGTGAGATAAAAACTGCAGAATTTAGACTTATAAATCAGAGATTGGAGTATAATGAAATGGCCAGAATTAGATATAAATGCAGATTGTTAATTAAAATGACAAGGAATTGAGAATAAATTAGAATTGAGATATAAATGCAAAATTGGAGATAAAAATGCAGAATTGAGATATGAATCAGAATTGTGAGATTAAATTGCAGAATTGAGATATAAATCAGAAATGTGAGATTAAAATGCAGAATTGAGATATAAATCAGAATTGTGAGATAAAAATGCAGAATTGAGATATGAATCAGAATTGTGAGATAGAAATGCAGAATTGAGATATGAATCAGAATTGTGAGATAAAAATGGGGAATTGTGAGATAAATACGCAGAAGTTTTACTGATTTAACTCCTATGAGATCATATGAGGTCTTTTTTCTTGATGAATCGTCTCGCTTCACTAACGCAGGTTGTCATAAGCCTGCTGATGAACTGTTGAATTAAAGCCTCGTTTCTGATGTTCCTCAGAATCACGCACCTTCAGATCTCTACCAGATGACCAAGAACCCAGAAGATTCACCCAGTGAACCAATGTCTGGGGATTGACTTCGCTAAAGGTGAGTGAATGTTGGGGTCAAAGCTGCTCTATTCCAAAACTTTCCACAAACGCTGCAAACTGCTGTTTGTTTGCTTTTTTTAAAAACATACATGCACAAATCTCCCTTTCAATAGTGAGTGTTTCTGCTATCACATTAACACATTAATTGCAGGAAAATATATATATATATATAATTTTAATGACCAAAATGTAATATCTAGTCAGATCAATTAATTAGTAAATCTAAATAAATTGTCAATGTTCAAGTCAAATTATTTATGTTGCGCTTCTTACAGCTTTACAAAATCATATGTTAACGTTACATAAAATCTTAACATCTTCCTTGCATTATAGTTGCATCAAAATTTAAACAGATTCAGCTGGCAATAATATAGTTACAGTTTGTGACAATATAATCAAACAAGCATTGAGTTTTGCTATATAATGTATATTTCTGTACAGTAAGTGAGTGTACTGTTTTTTATGCATAAATAGGATGTACTTAAATATCCATCTTTATATAAAGAGCTGTGTGATAATATAGTTTACATTTTGTGACAGTATAAACAATACAGCAGTTTGATATATATAATATTTACCACTGTGCATGAGTGTACTTTATGTGTATATAAAGTACAAAGAATAAAGAGTTAGTCAATAATAGAGTTACATTTTGCATCTAAATAACAAAAATCACACAGATGTGTGTGATTTATGTGTATTTTTATTAAGAGGGATGTGGAGTTATTGAGTTTTCTGTGCTGATATAAACAGTCATTCAGCGGAGATGATGAAGCAGCATGTGAGCGAGTGTTTGTGCACTAAAAGGTTTCGGTCAGTCTCTGTTTTCAGACAGTTAAACAAAGTCGAACTCGGTTGGCCGCATGATTTGCAGAATTAGAATGTCAAAGGTTTGTGTGGGACGTCAGCCCGAGTGAATAGTAATGTGATTTTATCAGACAGCGATGGCCATTGTGTCCTATGATATTCGGCGATTTTTGATCGGCATCATGTATTCATGATATATTGAGTCAGTCGTCCATGTTAATGTCCATGAGAAGCGTGTCGTTTTAGTGATTCTCACAATAGAAGCCGCGCGTCCGTTCTCCGGCCGCTATGCCCCCAGGGCTCTAGCTGTAAAGACCGTGGTTATCTTCTATTCTGGCTTCCGCTTTTCTTTCTGCTCTGCACTCTTTCTCAGGGCACTCTCTCACATTGCTAAAAAAGAATTTTTAAAAAACGACCAGACCGCATTTTCCTTCTTGATCATTTAACCTGCCCCGTGTCCTAGTTGGCCCGTCTTCTGCATGCTCGGGCTCAAAAGGTAGAACGTGGCGCGAAAGACGGGAAAGAGTTGGAAAAATGTAGAAGCGGCTAATTTTTGCCTAGCAACTGTTGTCTTCTGTCCTATTGTTGCTTTTCTAAGACTGAGAGAAAGAGTGGCGGTGAATGCATGCAGTGCATGCGGAGAGAGAGAGAGAGAGAGAGAAGGGGCAGAGAGACTCTGTCCTTCTATGCAGTTCATTTATTGAACTTTTTTAATCTAATTATTAACTATTTGAAGGGCTCGTTTTTGGCTGCTCTGTGGCCGAGAGGACTCTGGATATGGATAATTGGGAATGATGAAAACTTGGCGTCCGAGTATTTTTGTAGGGGAAAAGTGTGTTTTTTTTTTCTTTTTTATGTGAAAAAAGTTTTAAGTGTGTTTTTTGTTTTAAAAAGTGCAGGAAATGTCATGAAAGTTGACATCTGTGCTGTATTTGCAGTCAGACATGACTCAGGGTTATTATAGTTAACTAAACCTGAAATAAAAATGTAATAAAAACTATACCTACATACATTAATAAAAAAAACGAACACGGAAGAACACAGAAGTTACTTAAAACTTTAATTACACTATTAATAATAAAACTATAGAAGCATCTCAGTGATACTTTAAATAACATGGAATGAAGTACCATATTTTTTATAGAGAGAAATTATTATTGAATAGCATACGTGAATATGGACTTCTTAGAAGACTTTAAAATATAGAAATAGACTCAATCCTTATGATACGTATAATGCTGTTTTTATTTTATTTTTTGGAGCTTGGCAGACACTATGATCACTATGAACTGTTGCAGATTCAAATTTCAGAATTAAAATTTAAAATTAAATTCAAATGTCAAATTTAAAATTAATATAATAACTGCATGAAAGATTTTTTATTTTTATTTCAGTTGTGATCCATGGGAAAGGTTGAAAATGAGTGTTAGTAAATAATGATAAATCTTGCATTTTTGACTGTCAAGCTAAAAAAATCATAAAATGTCATAGTAAGAAACCATATGAGTCGTGAAAATTGAGACGGGGTCAGAACCAGTGACGTTTGAGGTAATGTCGCTGCATGCCCCGTATCCTAGCAGTTAATTTACACCAAAACCTGACAGGACAGTTGTGGGAATCCTCATATCTGTGGAACGGGATAAAAAAGTTTGTCAAGACCAATTTAGGTTTGCTTGAGAAAGCCTAGCTTGAGAGTTTACAAAAGCGGTTGTAAAAGCGCTGAAGCATCATGATTAGCATGTTGCTAGATGAGTAGACAAGTAACTAGCCTGTGGTTAGCGATGATTATGCCAAGTCATGTTTTGCTAGGTCATGTTTGCTAGTATGATTAGCAAGTTAAACTAGGGGCATGCCACTAGCATTTTTCTAGCATGATTCGCATGTTACTAGCATGATTTAGCATGTTACTAGCATGAGTAACAAGTAAACTAACATGTAAGTTAGCATGTCACTGAGCATGTTTCTAAGCATGATCTAGCATTTTTCTCTAGCATTTTGTTAGCATGATATCAAGTGAATAGCAATGTTGTTAGCATGATAAAAGCAAATGACTAGCCTGTTTCTAGCATGATTAGCATGTTACTAGCAGGGGTGATTAGAATGTTACTAGCACGTTGCTAACATGTTGCGTAGCATGATTATCAAGTAACTAGGCATGTTATTGTGATTTAATGTGATTGTAATTTAATTAGTCAATTATAATTTGAATAACAACTTAAATTTGAGTCATGTTCCGAACACAAACGGTCTATATGACTGCTGAGTCTATGTACTAATATTAGGATACTTTTATGCTGTTTGAAGAGGTGGTTTTTTTCTGTGAACTGTTGTTGATTCAAAATTCAAATGTCAAATTTTTAATTCAAAAAACTACATGAAGATTTTTTTTCAGTTGTCCCACCATGGAAACATGAACAACATTAGAGGTTTGAAATTGAACTTTGTGTTTTTAAATGATGGTTAGTGTGATTGTATTTTGTTTCTGTGATTGTAGTTTTTTGTCGTTTACAGCTGTGAGCAGGAGCGCAGGCTTTCCTCCGTCAGTGTGTGAAATGCTAATCAGGACCGTGTAGGCATCTTTTCTTCGCCTTCAAAAGTCGGTCTCCGCCCTCTTTTCCTTGGGTTCCTCCTCCTCCCCCAATCCAATTCGTATCCTCCCTCTTTTCCCTGGCCTCTGAGCCGCTGCATTTCACGCTATGAATAAGTTCGACTATTTCAGCGTGATTTATGTGTGTGGGGTCGAGTGTGTTTTGCGCTGACGGGACGGGACGGCTAGAATACAACCAGACCGATCTGATCACAGCCACAAAAACATTGTTAACGACACCTAAACTATGAAATATATGCCACTTATTTATTTAAAGAAAGATAAATACATTTTCAATTATTCAGACTGATAAAACAACAGATGTATTGTTGAAAATTAAGGATTAAAACATACTATCTCTATCTATCTATTGATCCGATCTATCTATCTGTCTTTCTATCTATCTGTCTGGCTATTAGTCTATTCATCCATCCATCTATCCGTCTCTCCATCTATCTGTCCATCCATCCATCTTTCTATCCATTCATCCATCATCCATCCATCTCTGTCCATCCATTCATCCATCTGTCTATCCATCCATCCATCCATCCATTCATCTAACCATCTATACATCCATCCATCCATCGGTCTCATCAGTCCATGCTGTCATCTATCTATCGTATCTATCTATCTATCTATCTATCTATCTAATCTATCTATCTATCTATCTATCTATCTATCTATCTATCTATCTATCTACTATCTATCTATCTATCTATCTATTCTATATCTATCTATCATCATATCGTTCTAGTCTATCGTATCTATCTATCTATCGTTCTATCTATCTATCTATCTATGCTATCTATCTATCTATCGGTTCTATCTACTATCTATATCCTATCTATCTATCTATCTGTCGCCGTCCGTCCGTCCGTCCGTCCGTACCGTCTGTCTGTCTGTCTATCTATCTATCTATCTAGCTATCTATCTATCGATCTATCTATCTATCTATCTATCTATCTATCTATATATACTAGTCTATCTATCTATCTAATTCATCCATCCTCTATCATCATCTATGTCTATCTATCTATCTATCTTATCTATCTATCTGTCCATCTGTCGATCTATCTATATATCTATTCTTATCATCCATCCATCCACCCCCATTCCATCCATCCGTCTATCCCCCATCTATCTATCTATCTATCTAGCTATCTAGCTAATCTATCTATCTATCTATCTATCTATCTACTATTTCTGATCTATCTATCTATCTATCTATCTATCTATCTATCTATCCATCTCCTCTGTCCAGCTATCTATGTAGCTATCCTGTCTGTCTGTCCATCCGTCCATCCGTCTGTCCGTCCATCTGTCCCCGTTCCGTTCCATCCGCATCCATCCATCCGTCCGTCCATCTATCTATGTATCTATCTGTCTGTCTGTTCCATCCCGTCCCGTCACCGTCCTATTCCGTCCATCTCCGTCGTCCCTCATCCATCCATCATCATCCATCCATCCATCCATCCAAAAAATCCCCAGTCCATAATCCCATCTGATCTGTCCATGTTGTCCATAAACTGTCTGTCTGTCTGTCTATCTATCTATCATTATATCCTATCTATCTATCCTGATCTGTCTGTCTGTCGTATCTATCTATCTATTACTATCTATCTGTCTGTCTGTCTGTCTGTCTGTCTGTCTGTCGTGTCTGTCTGTCTGTCTATCTATCTATCTATCTTATCTATCTATCTATGTATCTATCTATCTATCTGTCTGTCTGTCTATCTATCTATCTGTCTATCTGTCTACATCTGTCCATCTGTCGCATCTATCTGTCCATACTATCCATCTGTCCATCGTCTGTCTGTCTGTCTGTCTGTCTGTCTGTTGTCTGTCTGTCTGTCTGTCTGTCTTCTGATCTATCTATCTATCTATCTATCTTCTATCTAGCCTTTGTCGGTCTGTCTGTCTGTCTATCTATCTATCTATCTGTCGGTATGTCTGTGCTGTCTGCTGTCTGTCCTGTCTGTCTGTCTGTCTGTCTGTCTGGTCTATCTATCTATCTATCTATCTATCTATCTATCTATCTATCTATCTATATTATCTATCGATCTATCTATCTATCTATCTATCCTCTTTGCCACTGATGTATGTTGGTTCTCCTCAGGTGTTCCAGTCAGAGTCACTCATGTTAAGGACAAGAGAACGTCCAAGGACACTCCGCTGGCGCGCTTCTGCTATCTGAATGAGATCGGGGAGCGATCCTGTTTACTGTCATGACTTGTCAGCAGTGAGCACTGATCAGTAGCCTGTGTTTCAGATAACTTCAGATTGATATCCATTCATACTCAGAGCTCGTGTAAAACATAGCACATGTCATTTTGGTAACAGTAACTGTATAGGTCACTGGAGAATATTGTTCATTTGTAATGTATTTATTGGTCCATAAACTGCACTCTCTGTTTTTAACAGTGGAAAGCATTGGTGTGGGGAGAATCGAGATCGTGGAGAAACCCGCATTAAAATTGGCATGAAGTCACAGAGGTACAAATCTCAGTTTTTAGTTACAGTCATGCATGTTGTCAGATTTTTTTTTATCGCAAAGCATACTTAAGTTGCGCTTCGAGGGGTAAACCCTTGATCAGTTTCATGCCATTCACTTGGGAATGCAAACCCATGACCTTGGCATTTCTAGTTCCCATATATTTCCGTGTATGAAACATATTGTCATATGAACTAAAAACATATATAAACCCTGTTAGAAATTGGAACAATTTCATATATTAGCATACAAATATGTATGTTAATGTATGTGTAGTAAAATGTTGGACATATATTTCAATGTACAGTGTTATATACTATCCTAAAACCTGTCAATAGATGTATGTAAATGCATTACAAAAACATGTATAAATACACAGAATGGTTAGTATATGGTTGTTTTGATATTGTCTTTGCAAGTGCATAAAACAGAAATTATTCATAAAATTGTAGTTCCTATGGTATAATAGTGTATAGGAATATTAATTTTATTATTATTATTATGATTAAACAAAATAAATAATAACATATATATTAAATAACACACTTTTTTAATATATAATTATTTGTATACATTTTTTGGTAATAAATAATATAAAAATATAAATGCAGAAATTATGATAATTATACTCCTATGCAAGTACAATGAAGGAATATTAAGTATTATTATTATTGTTGTAAAACAATTAATAATAAAATAGGTATTTAAATTATACACTTATGGTTTAAATATATAATAATTTTTTATTTACCTTTGTTGTAATAAATAATAAAATAATAACAATACAGAAATTTTGATACAAATTATATTTATGTTCCATAACAATGTAAGTAATATTAGCTATTATAAAAGAAACTAAATAATAAACTATATATTAAAGTATATCTAACTTATGTTTTTATATAAATTTTTATAATGAATCATATATTAAATAATAATAATAATAATATGTAAATCAAATAATTTTACCTATTTTATCATAACCAAAGAGTATAATTTTATTCAGAACTAACAGCTTTGACACAGTATTGCGAGGCAGAACTGGTGCAGAAATGACTTCATGTTTGATGTTTGTTTCAGGATTTGTTGGCAAAAGCTTTTCCTCCCTTTTCATCAAACACCTTCTGAAGAGCACTGTCAGAGTCCCAGTTTCAGATGATAAGTCTCTGTTTTTTGAATTGCGGGGGCCCGGTGCAGGGACCCTGACAGTTGCTGATTGGCAATTGACTTCCTCCACTGTCTCAGCGGAGTGGCAGGTAGGAAATTGGAAAATACGCGACGTCTTGTTTTGCTTTGGGCCTGGCACAACGGTTGTCACCGAAGATTGCAGACCTATTCTTCTGAAAGTCGCGTGTTTAGGGATGTTTGAATAAAAGCCCCTGACAGCCTGTGTTTACAGTGCAGAATGAAGTGAACTAGCGCTTGTGGGCGTGGTCACGCTCACTCAGACAGAACAATAGAAATTGGACAAATTCAATGCAGGACCTGCTGAACTCATCGGCATCAGGGTTCACAAGGCCAGTGGGGAGTTATTTGATCGTCTCAATGCATTTTCTGATTCGCCTAAAAGTTATCATAGACTCTGGACCGCAGTATCAAAGAAATTAAATATAAGTGACAGTAAACAGATATTTATAATATTACAAAAGATTTCTATTCTAAATAAACTCTGGTCTTTTGAACTTTCTATTCATCTCGTGAATCCTGAAAAATAAATGCATCAAGGTTTTCTGCAAAAATATTATTGTGGCAGCACAACTGTGTTCAACATTGATAATAATCAGGAAATGTTTCTTGAGGCATGCAGATCCTCATATTAGAAGAATGATTTCTGAAGATCCATGTGACACTGAAGACTGGAGTAATGATGGGGAAAAATCACAGCTGCACATCACTAGTAAATACATTACACTTTAACAAGAGGTTCACATAGAAACAGCTGTTTTAAATCACAATAATATTTCATAGATTTTGTGATCAAATAAATGCAGCTTTGGTGAGACCTCAGAAAGCATTGTTTTAAAGTTAAAAACTATAATAGTATATAAATTAATTTTAAACATGTTACCCCCTTAACATATGCTAAAAATCACGATTTTATCTATTAAAAATGTAAAAAAGAATAAAAACTTGCCATGGTGTGATGATGGGGTTGTTTTTATTAGAAAATTTCTATAAAGATACACTTGTGTAATTATAGAAAACCATAATAAAAGGGTTGGCATTTGATAAAATCTGGATATTTAGCTGTTTATGTGTTCTTTTGTCTTGATAAAAATTAGCTAATATTTTACAAATGAAGTCGATTTTAATTTTTGTGAAAACAAAACAAACAAACAAGAAAGCACCATGTAGTGAAAACAATTAAAATCACGATTTAATGCTGCATATATTAATGTGGGACCATTGTTTAGGGTTTTAGGGTCGTTGTATATAACTAATGTAAAGTTTTTATTCATAATGTTTTTGAGTTTTTAGCTTTAATTATTTATTTGTATTTGTCATTTTTTTTTATATTAATATTAAGGTTTTAATCTATAGGATTTTATTTTCTAGTCATTTGTTAGTGCTTCACTTTTTTGAAATCTCTTTTTCAGTTAGTGTGCCAATGGCCAACTTTTCAAATTTTTTTTGGGTTTAGTTTCTAATAATTTCAGCTTTATTTTTCAATGAACACAAATGTGTGTAATAGTTTTTTTTTTTTGTAAATACATTGTGTTGTGTTGCGTCCCAGGGATTTTGGGTTATTTAGCTCTTTATATCAGGTATGTGTGTGTGTGTGTGTGTGTGTGTGTGTGTGTGTGTGTGTGGAGTGTGTCTGGAGTGTGTGTTGTGTGTTTGTTGTGTGTGGAGTGTTGTGGGTGTGGAGTGTCTGGAGATTGTTGTGTGTGTGGTGTGTGGGTGGTGGAGTGTGTGTGTGTGTGTGTGTGTGTGTCTGTGTGTGTGTGTGTGTGTGTGGGGGGTTGTGTGTGGAGTGTTGTGTGGTGTGTGGTGGTGTGTGTGTGGTGTGTGTGTGTGGTGGGTGTTGGGTGTGTGTGGAGTGTGTGGTGTGTGGAGTGTGGGTGTGTGTGTGGTGTGTGTTGTGTGTATTGTGGGGGTGTGTGTGTGTGTGTGTTGGAGTGTCCCTGAGTGTGTGTGTGGTGTGTGTGTGTGTGTGTGTGTGGGGGTGGTGGTGAGTGTGTGTGTGTGTGTTGTGTGTGTGTGTGGTGTTGAGTGTCTGGAGGTGTGTGCTGGTGTGGTGTGTGTGTGTGTGGTGTGTGTGTGTGTGTGTGTGGGTGTGGAGTGTCCTGGAGTGTGTGTTGGTGTTGTGTGTGTTTGAGTGTGTGAGGTGTGTGGTGTGTGTGTGTGTGGTGTGTGTGTTTGTGGGTGTGTGTGTGTGTGGTGCGTGCGGCGTGTGTGTGCATGTGGAGTGTGTGTGTGTGTGTGTGTGTTGGAGTGTGTGTGTGTGTGGTGTGTGGTGTGTGTGTGGGTGTGGTGTTTGTTGTGTGGCGTGCGTGCGTGTGTGTGCATGTGGAGTTGTGGTGTGTGTGTGTGTGTGTGTGTTTTGTGTGGAGTGTCTGGAGTGTGTGTGTGTGTGGGGTACGTGGTTGTGTCTGGAGGTGTGTGTTTGTGTGGAGTGTCTGTCAGAGTGTGGTGTGTGTGCTGTGTGTTGTGGTGTCGTGTGTGTGTGTGCGTCGGTGTGTGCATCGTGGAGTGTGGTGTGTGTGTGTGTGGGTGTGTGTGGAGTGTGTGTGGTGTGTGTGTGTGTGGGTGTGTGTGTGTGTGTGTGTGTGTGTGGGAGTGTCTGGAGTGTGTGTGTGTTGGTGTTTCAGAGACAGTCCTTTGAAAGTGTTTAAAGCAGCATTAAACGCCACCGGAGTCAGGAAGATAAGCCACGAGCCATTTGACCTCACAACCGTCCCACATCTCCGCTGAGTAAAGATGCATGTAAATCAGTCCACTCATCTCTCAGGATCTTAATACCTGAAGTGACTTTTATCAGATTTTCCTGAAGGAAGCGCCGTGGTGCTTTAGTCCTCTCAATCTCCTGCACTAAATCCTGCAGAGTTTTAATGTATCAGATTGCCACTTTCAGGACTTAAGAGATGTGGGTAATTGCTAAGTCTTGTTTTGGGCAGCAGAGGTTTGGTCTGAGCTTCATGCCTCCCAGGGACGGAGATTGTTTTTACTCCAAAGACTCTTAGAAGTCAAAAAGCTTTTGTTTAATGAAGTTTTTATTGAAGAATTCTTTGAGCTCAAATGAGCTGTTTTTTTTTCCTTTTCCATTGTTTCTGTGTGACAAACTTTAAATGCAGTGTGTGGTGTTTTCATATAAGATATATATATATATATATATATATATATATCTCCCAGTAGTCAACATTTGAAGTGGATCAAAACCTTGCATTAACGTTGTCCAAAAACCGAAAACAAAAATTCGTTCTTGTCTTAGGACAACTTGATGAACTTTTTTGATCCCTTCAATGTGTTGACTACTATATATACAGTAACAGGTCAAAAGTTTGGAAACATCTACTATATTTTTAAATGGTTTTTGAAAGAAGTCTCTTCTGCTCATCAAAAGCCTGCATTTATTTGATCAAAAATACAGAAAAAAATGTTAAAATATTGTGAAATATTATTACAACTTAAAATAATAGTTTCTATTTGAATATTACTTTAAAACAAATAATTTAGTTCCTGTGATGCAAAGCTGGAATTTCAGCATCTCTTTACTTCCAGCCTTTCAGTGGTCACATGTAACATCCAGTCTATCACATGATTTCATTTAGAAATCATTCTAATATTCTGATTATTATGAGTGGTTGGAAACAGTTCTGCTGTCTAAATATTTTGAATCAATAAAAGTTTAAAAAGAACTGCATTTATTTCAAAATGAAAAAAAAAAAATTCTAGTAATATATATTCTAATAATATATTTTCTCTTACTATCCTTTTTATCAGTTTAACACATCCTTGCTGAATAAAAGTATTGATTTTATTAAAAAAAAAATGAAAGAAAAAAAAGTGACTGACCCCAAATTACTGACCAGTAGGTGTTATATTGTTATTACAAAATAATTTATATTTTAAAAACATAGCTTCTTTTTTTTTTTTTTTTTTTTTTTTTTACTTTTTTATTCATCAAAGGATCCTAAAAAAGTATCACATGTTCTGAAAAAATATTAAGCAGCAGAACTGTTTCCAACTTTTGATAATGGATCATCATATTAAATGACATGATTTCTAAAGGATCATGTGATTAATGATCCTAGAAAATCAGCTTTGCAATCACAGAAATAAATGATCATTTAAAGTATAATAAATTTAAAAACAATTATTTTAAATTGTAATAATATATCACAATATTACATTTTTTTCTGTATTTTGATCAAATGAAATGCAGGCTTTGATGAGCAGAAGAGGATTCTTTTTTTTCCCCCCCCCCCCCAAAAACATTAAAAATAGTAATGTTTCCAAACTTTGTTGACCTGTACTGTATATCAAAAATCTGGATCAGAACGATTTTTAATGTTTACAGGAGCTTTTTCAGGAGTTTGAGCAGTAATTTTGATCAAACAGTTTAATGTCTGTTGTCTGCCGTTACTTCCCCACCAATGTCAAAATCAAACCTACACCCTTGTGTTTAGTCGTATGTTAAGTCACAGTATATCAAACACATTGCTTGATTTAAGATGGGAATAATAATTTAAGAATCACATATTTGGTTTAAAATCGGAATGGTGTGGATGCAGGTCAATTTTCTGGCCTATAGGAATGGACAGTCAATCTTCAGCGCGTGTGTTTGTGTAAAGACTTAAATTCCGTCTGTCAGCTCTGAACTCTGAAGAATAAGCGGCCGCCTGACCTTCAGGTTGTCCGAGAGCCGAGCGAAGCGTTTTTTTTTCATTTCTGTGTCAGACGCAGATGCTGTAAATTGCAGGTATAGTGAAGCTGACCAGCGGATCCTGACAGACACGATTAATGCCTTTTCCTCTTCTATTATCATTTCATGTGGCAAGCTGTCAGGGGGGGGGGGGGGGGGGGGGTGTTTGCCCGTCAACACCTGTCGTCATGGACAACACCATCATTCAGATTTATTGGGATTGTTCCCAAAAATCATGCACAGAAAATCTTTTAATGCTGTTCTTATTTTTACTACACATTGTCTGATGTTACTCTTCTTGTGTTAATCAGTTTTGTAACAGGTAGCACAAAAGCAAAGGCCCAAAAATAGAAGACGCAAAACAAATATTTTTTTTCAATTTCTTTACCCATCAGGTACTCTACGAAACCCCTGGCGGAACCATCCTGCTCCACGCTCATTGGACATCGAGACCTTCACTATGGACCGAGAGGTTCGAGAAGATCAAACAGAGTGCCGGCATCAAGTTTCTCCGAGCTCATCTATAATGGTACGGATCAGGGTCGAGCTGCGATTACAAAAACAACTCCAGATTTACAGGTCAGCTCGAACTGAGGCAACGAAAGAGGATGTCTGATGTCTGTCTGTATGTGGTTTGTGTGTCCTCAGGGTCTTCATCTATCTATCTCTCTCTCTCTGTCTGTCTATCTGTTTTCTATCTTCTGTCTGTTCCCCCCCTGTCTGTCTTTCTGTTTGTTCTGTCTGTAAGTCTCTGTGTTTGTGTGTTTCAGGTGTCTTCATCTGTCTATCGCTTGTCTCTCTCTGTCTCTCTGTCTGGTTCTCTATTTGTCTATCTGGTCTGTTTCTACTGTCTGTGTCTGTCTGTCTGTCTGTCTGTCTCTCTGTAAGTCTGTGTGTTTGTGTGTCTTAGGTGTCTTCATCTGTCTATCTCTCTGTCTCTCAGTCTGTCTGCCATCTGTCTTTATGGTCTATCTGTCTGTCTCTATGTCTTCTGGTTTTTCTCTCTCTCTGTCTGTCTGTCTGTCTATCTCTCTGTCTGTCTGTCTGTCTGTCTGTTTGTCTGTCTGTCTGTCTGTCGGTATGTTGGTGTTGTCTCAGGTGTCTTCATCTCTCTATCGCTCTGTCTGTCTGCCTTTCGTCTGTCTCTCTATGTTTCGTTTGTCTGTTGTCTCTCTGTCAATTCAGTTCAGTTCAATTCAATTCAGTTCAAATTGTGAATTCAAAGTGTTTATGTCTCTCTGTCTGTCTGTCTGTCCATCTCTATGTCTTCGTCTGTCTGTCTCTCTGTTTGCATCCACTTTAACGTCCAGCTATCATAGTCAAAAATAAACGTAAAAAAAAGGGATTCAAACCTGCATGTCATGTGACCAGGAACATGCAAATGTGTCATGTAATGATTGAAATATAAACTTTATAAAATTTTCAGGGGGACTTCAAGTTAGCTTCAAGTAAATATTGTGAATTCAAAGTGGTCTGTCTCTCTGTCTGTCTGTCTGTCTGTGTGTCTGTCTGTCTGTCTCTCGGTAAGTCTGTGCGTTTGTGTGTTCTCATGTGTCCTTCATCTGTTTATGTCTCTGTCTGTCTGTCCAGCTCTGTCTTCTGATTTTCTGTCTCTCTGTCCACCTTTCCATCTTGTTTGTATCTCTGTCCACCTGTCCATCTGGTTTGTCTCTCTGTCCATCTGTCTGTCCATCTCCATGTCTTCTGTTTGTCTGTCTTTCCGTCTGTCTCTCTGTCTTTCTCTATGTAATGTCTGGTCTGTCTCTTCATCTGTATGTCTCTCTGTCTGTCTGTCTGCCTCTCTGTCTGCCTTCCATCTCTATGTTGGTCTGTTGTTGTTTCTCTGTTTCTCTGTCCTGTCTGTCCATCTCAGTGTATGTCTGTCTGTCTGTCTGTCTTACTGTCTCTCTGTCCACCTGTCCATCTTGTTTGTCTCTCTGTCCATCAGTCTGTCCATCTCCATGTCTGTGTTTCTGTCTGTCTCTATGTATGTCTGTCTGTTTCTTCATCTGTATATCTCTCTGTCTGTCCTGTCTGTCTGTGTCTCTCGTTTCTGTCCTCTCCTGTCTGTCTGTCTGTTCTGCATGGTCTCAGGTGTGTTCATCTTTCTGTTGTGAGCAGCAGCAGGTCTCTGCTCCTCCTCTCACATAATAGGATTTTGGCCATTAGCGGCCTGATTACAAGGCCCTATAATTTAAAACCGTTATGTGAGTGCGGGGGCCCCGTCCCTCTTTTTGAGGAGGACAGCAGCGGGACGCTCGCCTCAGATTAAACTCCATTAGATGTCTGAATCACAGAGAGATGGGCTGCTGCTGCGGCTTCACACACCTGTGCGCCTGAATACATCAGACTGGATGGGACACGTGTTTCTGACGTCCACAAACAATCGAATAATCTTTACACACTGCGGGAGTGGAAACGAAACAGTGTCACACTGGGGTTGGCTTGTGTTCGAAGACACTGATTTAAAATGAGACAAAAAACGATAAGATAAAAACTACTATAAAAAATTGAGTTTTAATATATTTATTTAATGATGTTTTAACATTCATTATATCTATTAATATCATATATTTATTTTATATTTAGAAAGAATAATTTCTAGACCTGGAAAAGTCATGGAAATTTCTATAATGAATAAAATGTTTTTCTAGTGTATGTTAAGCTTTAAAATATATTATCAGGTAGAAATGGCTAAGAAATTGCTGTTTGTTAGTAAATAATGAGTCCATAATCATAATAATAAACAATCACATCCGACTAGAAAAAGTCATGCAACAATTCATTGGTCCATGAAGCGTTGTGAAACCTGATGAATATTTGCTTGTTGAACTTCTGAAACTACAGAATTGTATTATTTGGAAGCTTTGAACTTGAATATCGGCTTGGGCAATAGAGTTGAGAATCTCTGGTTTACAAGAGAAAATCTCTGATATTTGACGTAGATCAGTATTATTACTGAAGTGCTGTGGTTCTCTCTCTCTCTCTCTCTCTCAGGGTTCTGGTACAGTCCGGAGTGTGAATTCGTCCGTCACTGCATTGATAAATCTCAGGAGAACGTGGAGGGTCGCGTGCAGCTGTCTGTCTTTAAGGGTCAGGTGTACATCCTCGGCCGATGAGGTCGCCCCAAATCCCTGTACAACGAGGAGCTGGTCAGGTAAAAACACGCCACATTATTCATATAGACTCGTCCCGTTCTGCTCTAAACAGCTGCTTCACACACACGGTAAAGCTTCAACATCTGCTTCAGTCTGCTGAACACGTAAACATGCATTTGGGAACTCAGTACACACTAGGTTAATCGTATTTAAACATTTACATAATTTCATAATTTTGCAGCATTTGACCACTATTTAGCCAATATAAAAGCTCAAGGGTTTTAAATTTAAGAATTTAAGACTATAACTTGTAGTGAGAAATAAAATTATTGTTATAATTATTAAATATATATTTATATTTTATTTTAAAGTACAGTTGTCATTCACAACAGTAATATATTTGTCTTTATTTTTATAATTAGAGTTAAATAATTTAATAATAATAATAAAATAATAATAATAATAATGTTATTATTATTATTATTATTATTATAAAAAATAAAGATATTATATATAATCTAAATATAATATTATTATTATAATATATATTATAATATTAATAATAATTATAATTATTAATATTACAGTGATGGATATATATGTTATATATCTATTATTTTTTTTATTTATTTTATTTTTAATACTGTTAATTTATTAGTTTATTATTACTTATTATTATTACTTATTATTTTTTTGGTATTATATATAAGATAAACATTATGTATAAAATAAAATAATATAAAAATATGAAATAATACTTATTATTATTATTGTTAATAAATAATAAATAAAAATGACAAAATAAAAAATAATAAAACTTAAATTTTAAATAAAACAGTATATTATATAAAAATAAAATATTAAATTCAATACTATAAAATATTATAATATAAACATTAATTTTAATTATTTATTATTTTATTATGTTTAATTTAGTTAGTAATTAATTAGTGTGAATGTAATGTGGACTGAGGCTTATCACAACTAAAAAGTCCAGCTACAAACCCAAAATTAAACACTATTAAAAGATTAAAAAATTTTTTTTATTTGTATTTATTTAATTTAATTTTGTGTATGTGTGATGGTATTTGTTGGATTTAGTGTTATATTTTCTTAAATTTTAAGAAAATATTTTTATGTATATATTGATTATTTTGATTATTTTGATGAGGTTAAGGAGGTTAGGGATGTTTTCTGTGAGGTGTGAGTTAAACGCGATAAGTTTATGTTTAGTTTTGTGTGTTTATGTGATGTGGGGAGGAGCAGGAACAGTGAGATCATTGAGGTTTGACCCCTGTGTGTCCTGAGGGCAGACCAGCTCCTCTCAGACTGACCGAAGCGCAGCTCCATCTGTCTAATGGCCTCTCAGCGCTTGGAGGAAGCTGCGTGTTTCATGCCGGTTAAGCGTGGAGGCGTGCGGTTAAAAGGTCGTCCTGTGCTTTCGCTCGAGGCCACGGTGAAGCACAGAACGTCCCGTGAAAGAAACTCATTATGATCGTGAGAGATTGTGCCTGGGATCTTCTTCTGAACAGGGCTCCTGCGGTTTTCTGTCAAAATAAAAGTTTGATGGTTTAATGTTTGAAAATGAAGAAATTAAATATTATTATTGTAATGTAAAAATAAAGTTATTATTGTAATATTATTTTATTGTGAAATATTATAGTATTAATTCTTTTTTTATAATGTAGTAATATTAGTGCTGTCAATCAATTAAAAAATTAATTAATCACACATTTTTCTCTAATTAATCACACATTAATAGAATATATTTATGTAGTAATTAATTATATTAAATAAATAGTAATATTCTTAGCCTGTAATATAGCGATATTACTATATTAAATTTTTTTATATTTTATATTTTGTAATAGTAAAAATATATAAAGGTGTGTGTATGTGTGTGTGTGTGTGTTGGTGTGGTGTGTGTTTGTGTGGTTATATATAGAGTTATAGAGTTATCAATATACTATATATTATATATAAATAAAATAAAAATGCTAAATGATATATAACATTTTTAGATATATATTAACAAATTTTATATATTTTTAAATTTGATTAAATAGTTAAGTTTTTTTTGATTTTATTTTTTAATTATTTTTATCACTTTTTTATCACATTCAAACTGCAAAAAAAGTTTTAAAAAGTACAAAGAAAATGGCAATGGCAAGTTGGAAAGTTTTTTTCCCCTGTTTTTTCCTTTCACTTGGTATACAGCATGGTGGGCCAAATCAAAGGTCAACGGGTAAACTTTGGGCATCTCTGATATTAAGTGAATTATATTCATAATCATCCATCCTTCCATCTTGGGTCAGTTGTATCACTGATGCATTCTGTATTGATCTGGTCTTTCTCCTAACAGTATGGACGTGCAGGGCGACTACGACCCCTGCGACGCCTCTGGATTCATCAAGATCAATGCGGTCAGGTCAGTAAAACGAGTCTGAGTGAACATGAGCTTCTGAATCTGCTCAGACTGTTTCATAGTTGATCTGCTGTGTTTTAGGCTGCGGGAACACAACCGTCTGCAGGGAGCCGCGCAGAAGACGCTCTGATGATTTCAACTGATTTGTGTGATTCAATCAACTGTTACTGTACATGTTACTGTGACGTTACAGCCTGTTACTGATGAAATCTGATTAAAACACCCAAAACACGCCAATTCAGTTTGTCAGTCATGTGATTTATGGACATTTATGCATTTTCGTGTATGCATTTATATGCATGCATTTTACGTTTTTGCATTTACATTTATGCATTTATATGTATGCAGTTTACATTTATGCATTTATTTTACATTTATGCATTTTACACTATGCATTTACATTTACGCACTTATGCATTTAAATTTATGCATTTACATTTACACATGCATTTACATGCATGCATTTTACATTTACACAGTTTAGATTTATGCATTTTACAGTACATTTACGCATATTACACTTATGCATTTTAATTTATGCTTTTACATTTATGCATTTTACACTTGCGCATTTACATGAATGCATTTTACATTTATGCATTTAGCAGATGCTTTTATGCAAAGCGACTTACAAATGAGCAACAAATCAATTTGTCAAAAGACAGATGTGAATGAGCCGTCTGCTGGTGTTTCCTCGAGCTTTAAATCATCAGCTTCTCATCGCAGATCCCTCCTCTCAGCCCAAGCATGTTTTAAAGCAAAGAGAAAGAACAAAAATAACCATCATGAGGTTTTCAGCCATTATACTCTCCATCAACATAATACTTCTGCATTTCTTTCTCTTAAGGTGCCAAACTGGGGCTTTCCGCTCCCTTTCCATTTCCATCGTGCTAGCTGAATGTTGTTCTCTGGTGGGGACAGAACCTGGATCCCCCCCGCTGCTGGTAAATACGGCACGGCAGAGATGGCCGTTGGCTCTTTCAGCCGGACCAGAACCCCCTGCTTCAGCTGCTCAATTACACCGCAGGCGTCTCCATCCGCTCCTCCAGTTACACACCGGCCCCCTTTATTTACAAGCATGTGCATACGTGAAGACAAATTGCCTGGAGATCACTCAGGCCTGCTGCAATTTGGCTGTTTCTTCTGCTGAGATGAAGCCACTGTTGAATTAGTCGCTCGCTCAAGCTGTGTCACAATAACACGCTTATGCTTCCTGCTGCACCATATAGTGTCTGTATCTGTAGGTATGGAATACATGCAACTGCCAAAAAAGGTAAGTAAATAAATAAATGAGTGCCCCAAAATCATTGCCTTTTGGTGAATTTAATGGTTTTGAGGCCAAAATATGTCATTTAGCTATGGAAACCCATTTCTGCCACTGAATAATAATAAAAAAAAAAAATTCATTTCTTGGTGAACTATTCCTTTATTAAAAGTATTGCATATTCTTTTAATTTTTGGAAAAAGAGCCACCTGATGCATGACTGACATGCACTGAATGCTGTATCCCAGAATGCAATGTGCTTGGTATTTGTTTCAGCTCATTGTTGGAGTGACATCATGTGTTTGCCACAGACAGGATGTGGAGTCGGCAGCTTCCTGTGTCTCACGTTCTCAGAGCCGAGGTATGAAAGCATGGCGAGCCGTCCAGGTGAATTAATGATCTATGACCTTCCCTCAATTACGTCTCATTACGCCGCAGCCCCAAGGGATTCTGGGACACAATGGGAAGACATGAGAATTAAGAGTCGTCACTGAAAGACAATCCTAACGGGCTTTTCTGCTGTCCGTCACTCAACGTCACACAAAGAGCAGCTCTGTTCTGACAAAACCCTTCGTTTCGCTTCATTTCTGCTTATTGCTTTGTGCTCAGGGCACAGATTTACCAAAGTTATCAGTTCTATAGACTTCTCACTGTAAACGTCATATAATTGTAATAAAATGTCAGAGAATATATTTTCTGACAATTAAAGTAATTACTTTGTAAGTAAATTTAATTATATTTTTATTTATATTTTTTTTTTTTTATGTTAAATTGTTTGTAAAATAAATTTTAAATAAAATAAATAGAATGAAATATATGCTAAATTATAAATAATATTATAAGTGTGTGATTTTAATAATAGTTTACATGCTAAAATTATACTAAAACTATTTGAAAACACTTAAGTTTAATTGAAATTAAAATATATCTCAAATAAATATTATATATTACATTAACTTGAGCTCTATGTTTTATATTCAGGTTTTTTAATTAAGTTAAGTGAAGTATCTAAAATGAAATAAAAAATTATAAAAACTAAATATACTTATATATAAATATATTTAAATATTTTAAAATAATAATAATAATAATAATATTAATAATAACAAAAGTGCAACAAAATGAACTAAAACCAGAAATGGAAAATATAAAAAATAAAATCTAATTCAAAATATTAATAAAATACTATAATAATATATAATCAGTGTATCTTTGAAATACTATTATAGTTTTAATTAATAATTTACATTTAAATTATATTCTCAATACGATCTTTTTAAGTAATTTTGGCCATTTTATGTAGTTTTTTAATGTCTATATAGTTTTCGTTTATTTTCAGTAAACTTTTAGTTATTTTAGAACATCAAGCGTAAACTTAAACTAACATGAAACTTACAAATGTTTATTTTGTGTTAAGTAATCGAGAAAATGTTTAGTTTAATCAACTATAATCACCCCTGATATTAATGCTACAAAAAAATTAAAAAATAAAACAACTGTGAACTAGCCCATAACATGTTGTGTTTTATACTGTGAATTGTTTCATTCACATTTACTGTAAGTTTGAAAATGTTTTTCTTATGGTTTTAGTTTTAGTGAATCCCCCTGATATTAATGACACTAAACAAAGCTCTGGTGTATTCTGCGATTCGCTTTCATTCCACCATCTCTTTGCGTTCACGTGTCTTCCAGTGTTCATATTTAACTTCAGTCTGAACTAAAGCTTTGAGATCCTCAGAAATGTTGAGATCTGCTGTCATGTTGTCAATCAGGTGAACCTGAGAAGAGTCTTTCTCCTCCTGCTCACCTGATCTTTGTTCTGCACAATGGACCGCAGGGCTTTATTAGCATCAATTATAGTAAACCAAGACGGGCCCTGAGGATCTACAGGAGCGGGCCCCTCATTAACCATTGTTGCTATAAGGGTCTTCTGCGGACAATTATGTGGCAAAAGTTGAAAATAAATGGGTGAAATGACATGTAGATGCAGGAGGAGAACACACAGAACCGCTGCTTGTTTGAGGTCATTGTTTCCGGCAGCAGGACACACGCGTGTCTCTGAGAAAGTGCATCAGTGATGAAGCAGGTTTCGACTGCAGGCTGAGAGATTTGTTAAGACGCTCTGGAGGTTTGATCTCAGGCTAATGGCTCTGGATGGATATGAGCTCATAATCTCACAGCTATATCTGCTCTCTTCCGTTGGGACTTTATTACCAACGCTAGACTGGTTTAAAAGGCCTGTTTAAGGGCAGAAGAACTAATGTGGACTTTCTTTTTGGGGGTTTCCAGACTACACTGGTGTAAAGGCATCACTACCCACTGTTTATTATTTGTGTTAGTATTATTATTGGTGTTGTTAATTTTATTATTTATTAACTGTTCATTAAATTTTATTATATTATCTCTGTTTGTTTGTTTGTTTCATTCATTATTATTCAGCATATATTTTGTACAATTTATGTATTTATTTATTTTATGTATCTATGTTATTGTTATCTGCATATTTATTTATTTATTTTTGTGTACATTTACAGTATTTATTTTGAATTATCGTTATCTCTGCATATTATTTTATTTATTGTGTACATTGTATTTATTTATTTAAATTATAGGTACCTGCATATTATAATTTTGAACATAACATTTATTTATTTATTTATTTATTTAATTGTTATAGCTGCATATATATGTATATTTTTGTACATTTCTTTATTTTAGTCATTGTTATCTCTGCATATTTATTTATAATAAATGTATTATAATTTATATTTTTGTACATTATTTATTTTAATTATGAATATAGCATATATATTTTGAACATTTATTTATTATTTTTTATTATTGTTATCGCTGTATATTAATATATATATGTATATATATATATAGCTATATCTTTATATATATAGAAGAGATCTATATTTGTACATTTCTTATTTTAATTATTGTTATGTCTGCCCGCATATGTTATATTTTATTTACATTTTTGTATATTTATTTATTTTAATTATTGTTATTTCTGCATATATGTATATTTTTGAACATTTATTTATTTGTTTGTTTGCTTGCTTATTGTTATCACTACATATATTTATGTTTTTTGTAAATTAACTTTTAATTTGCAATATTATATCTGCATAAATGCATATTTTTGTATGTTTATTTTTTATTTGTAATATTGCTATCTATGTGTATATGTGTATTTTTGAACATTTATTATTGTCATCTTTGCACATGTATACTTTTGTACATTTATTTATTTATCATCTCAACACTTCTGTATATTTTTGTGCATTTTTAAATGGTTGTAGTGTCTAGCGTTCAGGGAAGATGTTCATCGTACTTGTACTTGGTTTAACATCATAAATGTGTGTTTTTGTAAAGTTTCAACTAAACTTACTGGATGAAACAGGTTTGATTATATCGATCAAATACATGTAAATACATTTCCATTGTCTTAATGATGCTGGAGTGTGTGATCGCTTTGGTTCATTGCAGTGGTGTGTGTTTTCTGTCATTCGACTCCTGTCTTCGTGTGTTGTGTGTCTCCAGACGTCTGTTCCTGTCAAAGGGCAAAATCATATATATATATGAAGGTGGGTGGGGGTCTATTTTTTTAGATGCTTTATCTTTGTTTCCGGCTTTGCACCGTGATAAAAATATTGATGGAAAAATCAGAAATATTTTGCCTCCTGCTTAATGCTTGGCACATCTGAGGGGGTTGGGTTAATGACTTGATGGACGGTGGAGACCCTCATCTCGAGCGCCGCTCAATCGATCGCTCTTTATCACAGCGCAGGGCCACATTAGCAAACCCACACGCTGATTTCCTTCACTTTCTCAGCTTCTCATAACTGTACAAGCGTCCAGCTTCAGCTGCTGCTTCTGGTGTCAGATCTTGAGTGATTTTGATCAAGTAAAGGTCAGAATAACTGCAGTAATATCTCCAGATGAACTCTTACTGTACTGAAGCAGCTCAGCTTTACTTGATTCTCCATCAATCATGTTTTAGAGTCTCAAAACTGATCCTCAGGATCTTTTGAGGAGCGTTTGTTCCAGAAGAAGCTTTACTTTCACTGTTCCTCAGCGGGAGGAATGATCTTCACAAGCCTCCAGAACATCTCACATCTTCTGAGGGAGCCTTTATTTCTTCATCTCTCAATCACTGAATTATATGTTTGGATCATTTTACATCTCATCTCACTGAGACACATTACTTCAGATATAGAGCACAGACTGATATTTACATCATTTATATCATTTATCTGCTCTACTGTTATATTAAAGATCTCACTGATTTCACATCACAAGCAGCAGAATTTCTCATAGAAATATCAGCATCTGCAGCATTATTCATGTTTTTGCTCAGTTTGAGTGTCTGAATAAAATTGAGCAGTTTTTCGTCCATACTCTCATTGTATCAGACTATATGAGCCAAAGCCTGATGATCAAATATGATACATATGCAAACCTTATTTATTTTTTTACATTAGATTTTTCTGACTATTATTTCATGTCAGGCTTTACAGAGTTAATTAGATGTTGTTTTATAGATAGTGGCATCAATTTTTTTACAGCATTTATTCATTTGTTATGTAACTGTGTTAATGCATAAATAACAGATTTGTATTTCCTTTTTTCTTTTTTTTTCAGACACAACTGAACACAGGAATGTTTAATGGCAAGAAGACAGGCTACACATGACGACAAATGTGAGTCATTTTAATGCTTTAGGAACAATATTGAAATACTCATGATAATGTTTCATGCCGTTTTAGTGTCTAGGAGATGCAAGTGTATAAATGCACAAGTTATTTTTTTTGCATAATTGATTTTTATACATAACATACAAAATTAGTTTTACATAAATGTGAAAAGGCCAGAGAAGGTTGAGAAATCTTGTCCGTGTGAAAGCATCAGCTCGATCATCTCAATCAATGCATCTGTTTTCTGTCAGTGATGTTCTCCAGAGTCTCTGCTTCATCGTTTCGCTCTTGATGTCGTTCGATCAGTTTTGTGTAATAGTTGCAGGAGTCCTGCTGTTAAACACCATTCAGTCGTCAATAATCTCATCTAGACACTTCACCCAATACAAAAAACCTGTTGATTATTTATAAATATTTTATACATTTTAATGCATCTCTTATTCTGTTTTTAAATATTTAATGCATTTTTTATGTTTTCAAAATTGTGCAATTAAAATTTTACACACACACACACACGCACACACACACACACACACACACACACACACACACACACACACACACACACACACACACACACACACACACACACACACACAAAAGTGTTTTCTTCCTCAGTTTTTTTGTTGTTGTCTTGTTTTCCAGTACAAATACCTAAAATATCTTGACTTTTTTTTTAATCAAAGAATTTGCTTTAATTGGTTTTAAATAAGGATTACACTGCAAAATTGTTTTGTTTCCAGCAAAAATATCTAAACATCATTAAATCAAGATGCATCAAAATGACTTCTTATATTAAGTTTTGTTTTATAAAAAATTAAGCCTTGTATTTTGAACAATGCATCAAAATGAAGTGATTTTGTTTAAAACAAGAACAAATATCTTAATATGTGTTAAGAAAAATAAACAATTGAAGTCATTTTGCATCTCAAGTAAATGTATGCTGTTTAAAGAATATTTAACTATTTATACTTGAATTTGATAAAAAAGTAATAATTTATAATATTATTATTTAAAAATAATTAATAATAAAAAATAAAAATGTAATAATTTATATTATTATATTTAGATATATATGTATTTGGAAAAAATTAATGTAAGAAAAATAATTAAAAAATAAAGTAATAATTTATAATGTTTTTTATTTAAAATAAACAATCAATAATAAAAAATAAAAATGTATATTATTATATTTAGATATTTGTACTTGGGAAAAAAAATGAATGTAATAAAATAATTTTATAATATTTTTATTTAAAAATAAAAATAATTAAAAATAAAAATAAAAATACATTAGTTATAATCCATCAAATCTGATTTCAGTGTTTTTCTAGCAGAAAATAAAATATGTTTCACGATGAGGTCTTTAAACTTGATTCATATTTAACAGTTAGACTTCATTATTGTGATGTGTTTCCTGTAGAGCGCTGTAAGTGTAAATGATGTTTGTGTGAAGCTCTCAGGTTTTTCTCTGCTGTGTGCATTTGTTTGAGCACAGAAGCTTTCATCCAGTTCCTCCCTCGTCTGCTTTAATCGCCGGACGACGCTGAATGGAAGTGTCTGTCCCTCTTAGAGCATGCTGGGAGAAGTGCCCAAACAGCTGCATTTACCTGTCATTACCTCACAGCCGACACAATGAAGACACACACCTCCAGCTGCAGGAGGAAGAGGAAAACAGGACAGGTGGAGAATAAGAGAAAGAGGAGAAATGAGGGAGGGCCGACAGCAGGACGGGGTCAAAGCGGCTCAGCGGAGAGACACAAACTGTGGAAAAACATCCCTAATTTTCACCGCAGGGCCTCGGTGTGATTGAGTCGCTGAGAGTGTCTGTACCGAGAGGAACCAAGTAAAGTGGCCGAGGTTATGAAAAAGCCTGTGTTACGGATCATCCAAAGAGTCTCAGAAACTCTCCTTCTCTTTATTTTTAGGTAAAGATTTTTTTTGTTTTGTTTTTTTTATAATGATTATTATGCTGCAAAAAAAAAAATATTTTTTTTATATTATTTTTGTGCCACATGCCTTACAGTTTTACGTATAATTATTCCAACTTAGAAAAGTGCAGCTGAATCTCGCAGAACTTTAAAAATGAAGGTGAAATGAGAAAAATATTAAATAAAATATATAAAAAAATAATAATAATAAATAATATGAATAATAAATAAATAATATTATATATCAAATAAAACATAAAATATTTTATATTATTTTATAAATATAAAATGATATAAAATATTTTGATTTTGAGTTATAAAACTGACTAAAAACTCAAGTTTGATCTCATGTGACTCAAAAAAATGAAATTAAAATTGGTTAAATTATTTTGAATTCAACTTAAATTATTTAACTGACTTAAAAAAATCACCACGCGGCACCTCTGGTTAAACGTTTAAATGGCAGTGATTGAAATTGGTTAAGTTATTTTATATAGTGTCGTTACAGCGTTCATCAACTACCCAAAGATGAATGTGTGATGAATGAAATTGATCAGGAATTGGCTGCATATCACACATTGAATAAGGTCTACGGATGTTCATAAATATTACTTTAAGAACATATACTTTATGAACTTTGCTGTTTGTGTCAAACTCGGGAAAATCCAAGGGACAGGCCGTGATAATTCAGCTCCGGTGAAATCCACACACTCACACACATGCTGCTCGGCGTCTCGGTCTCACGGCCTCATTATGCATGCAGCAACTGGAGGAGAGGACAATATCGATCAGTCATAAACTGCTTGCAGAACGAACCACCGATTACTGGACTAAACTCTATAGCCCTTGAGCCGAGCGCTCACACCTGCAGATGTCTGGAAGCCTCAGATCAGGAGCGCTGGCCGACCAGACGCCGGAGGTCAGCAGCTGGATGAAAACCAATCTCTCTCTGGAGCTGTTTATTCTGGAACCGCTCAACATGATTCAGTCTGCATGAGTTTGAAGATGGTTTTATTGCTCATACGCAGCTGACTTGCAGGTGAATGACTGTTCGAAAAGAAGTTCGAGGAATAGTTCACCCAGAAATCAAAGAGTTTGATTTTCATGACTTTTCCGAGATTTTGTTCATTTTTACAACCTTTTAGATATTTTATTCAATTTTTGTGACTTTTTAAAATTTTGTTCATTTTCATGATTTTATTCATTTTTTGTGATTTTTTGAGATTTTGTTCAATTTTCATGACTTTATTCATTTTCAAGCCTTTTCGAGATTGTATTCAATTACTTTTTTTAAGATTTTGTAAAATTTTCACGAATTTTTATGATTTTATTAATTTTCATGACTTTTTCAAGGTTTTGTTCATTTTATTGATTATATTTTTTAATGAGTTTTATGATGAGTTTTTCGAGATTTTGATTTTATTAATTTTATGCCTTTTTGACTTTTTTTTTAACTTTCAAGACTTTTTTCTAGATTTTGTTTATTTTTATTATTTTATTTGTTTATTCAACTTTTTTGCGATTTGGTTCATTTTCATGAGTTTTCGGGCTTTTATTCGGTTTTATGACTTTTTCAAGATTTTATACATTTTTATGATTTAATTTATTTTTCATGCCTTTTTGAATTTGCATGAGTTCTCAAGTTTTATTACTCATACAGCTGGAAACGACTTGCAGGTGAATGACTGTTCGAAACTAAGAAATAAGTTAAAGGAGTAGTTTACCCAAAAATGAAAATGTGCTCCCCCTCAGATCACCCAAGATTAGGATGAGTTGTTTCTTCATCAGGTTTGTAGAAATGTAGCACTGCATCAGTGTCTCAGCAATGGATGCTCTGCAGTGAATGGGTGCCGTCAGAAATGAGAGTCCAAACAGTATGATAAAAAACATCACAATAATCCACAAGTAATCCACGCACGTCCAGTCCATCAGTGAACATCTGGGAGAAGATCACACAGATGAAAAACACATCCAGACATTAAGACGTTTTTCAATCAAAATACATAGAGTTCATTAATCCATAATAACACTTCCTGCAGTGAAAAAGTGTTCTGGTGTGAACTCAGGAGGGAGAAAATCTGCACAGAATCAAGCAGCGTTTTTTTAAACAGACTCTTAAAACAAATATGTGTCTCGATTTGATGTGAGAGACGACAGCAGATGCACTTTTTCACTGGAGTGAAGGTATATTAGGGATTATAGACTCTATGTATTTGAGTTAAAAACATCTTAAATGCTGGATTTGTTTCATCTTTTGTCTTCTCCAGATGTTCACTGATTGGACTGGAGTGCTGTGGATTACTTGTGGATTATTGTGATGGTTTTCTCAGCTGTTTGGACTCTCACTCTGACTGGCAACCCCTTCACTGCAGAAGCATCCATTTGCTGAGAAGGCACTGATGCCAGTGCTACATTCTCTACAAACATGAATTAAAGAAAAAACTCAATCATGACCTCAGATGAACTGATGGTCTTGACTTTTCAAAAATGCACCTTTTGTACATCAATTCCTAATTACATTGTAAAGTAAGAATACGTTTACAACATTACTTAAAACAGACCATAATTAGGTTTGTTTTGTAAAGAATGTGTTCATGGTAAACATGCACTGAACAGGTTTACTGTTAAACTGAATGTAAGTATAAAAACTACAAACCAGATCTCACCAAACTATCACAGCAGACTGATCGATCAATAATAAAGTTATAGGTTCAGAATCTGCCCTATATTTCACTTTTCACTCTCATGGCTCAGATATTTACGCCTGTGATTCAGCTGACAAAACCAATTTGCATAAGCAGGTCTAAAATTGATGGCAATTTTAATGTATTTAACTGCCAGATGTTCTCAGTGTTTTCCACATGTGTGAATGAGTTCATCATAACTATCACAGGAGGACTGTTTCACAGCAGTATGCAGTCACACTGAATCTGTGAGGGAGCTTTCATCAGTTTTTCATTGAGTAGTCTATTAATTTGATCAATTTATAATAATATTTCACCCAGTAACATTGCAAGTGTCTGTGGGGGAATATCACTGCTGCCTCTGAGATTAATGTGTGTGATATTAAGCTTGAGTGTCTGAACAGATTTACACTTTTTTTAAAACTACTTTGTAAAAACTTCCGTTTGGGAAATCGTAATTTATTGATGTATGCATGTATTTAAAAAAGTTACATAAGAAATAAAGATTTTAAAACAATAAAATAAAAAATAATTAATTACAATGAACCTACATTAAATAAATGGAAAAGAAAATAATTAGACTGGTTTGCAATATAAAATGAGCAATGCAAGTTATATAGCCTCGCAAAATTCATACACAATGCTGTACATCAAAATAATATGTATCCATTTACATATAAAATTATAATAAATATAATACATATAAACATTACATAAGAAATACGTTTTTAAACACTAAAAAATAAAATTATAATAAATATAATACATATAAACATTACATAAGAAATACGTTTTTAAACACTAAAAAATATTAAATAAAAATGTATAATATAATATCATATATATGATAAATAATAGACCAAAATAGAAATTACATAAGAAATAAAAGTTTTTCAAAATAAGACAAATACATAAAATAATTAATTAGTTATTCTTTATGATTTACATAAAATAATATAAATATAAAAAAATATACATTTACATATTGTATTACAATAAATATAATAAATGCAAAAAGTATCCAAAACAATAATAAATAATAAATAAATTAATTAAAAATAAAATATTTCTTAATAGATTAATTGTATCCAAGTGAATCAGGTTAACTTTAAAAGAAAGTAATAAAATCTATTCTTAATTAAGTAAGTAATAAATACAATAATGATGTACAGTGTAGTGCGCCACGCGGTGTAAGAACCACGTGTGTGTGTGAAGTCTCGCCTTGAGTTGTCTCCTCGCTCGCAGGTGCTCGCGTTGCTCCCCTCGCGCGTTCCTGTTCCAGGGTCGGTCGTGTACGCTGCACGTGTGTGTTTATGTGCTTGTGTGTGTGAGTGTGTGTGACGATGATGATGGCGGGAGCTGGTGCGGGAACAGGCCTCGGTGGCTCAGCTCAGCCCGGGATGAAGGCGGACGGATTCGCGGACCCCTTCCACCGCGCGCGGCTAGGTAGATGCGCGAGCTAGCGTGAGAAGGCGAGCGTGAGTGCGTTTGACGCGCGCGTTCGGAGCGAGAGCGTGTAGCTGTTAGCTGCTAGTGCTGCAGGAGCTTTAAAAACTCCAGCACACGCACACACACGCACACGCACACACACAGAGATTAAGGACCACAACACAGCAGCCGTAGAAACCTGAAATTTACGCGCGTTGGAATCGCACACAATCGCGCGCTGACATATAACTTTCCCCCGCTGGCCGCTCGACCACAAACTCCAAAAACAGCACTGCTGCAACCTGTTGTTGTCAGACACACACACTCACTCACTCACACACACACACACACACACACACACAGACACACACACCTTAAAACACACTTAAACACGCGCGCGCGCGCACGCATGGCTTTCCAGGCTTCGCGCGCAAATGTTCGTGCGTCGCGTGAAGTTGGTTGTGCACGTTGACACTTGTGTTAAAGCTCACACACACTCGTGTAGTGATCCTCAGAGGTGATCATGTGCTCGGAACACTTTTAGGACTGAAGATCAAACTTCATCTCTCTCTCTCTCTCTCTCTCTCTCTGTGTGTGTTTCACTTCATCATGCTTGTGTTCTTCAGAGGCCTTGTATGCTCACATCACTGCACTTTCACACTCAACCTTCATCTGACCACTACATACACTACTGCATGCAGTACATCTGCTCGGATGAAGATTACACTTATTACAAGTGCTAGTTTCACGGTTACATAAAGCTATGCATGTAGTATATCTACTGATATGAGCACTTTTAATACTCACAATTGTCATTTTACCTTTACATGTAGTGTATCTACTCATATGAGCACTTTTGATACTCACAATTGTCATTTTACCTTTACATGTAGTGTATCTACTCATATGAGCACTTTTGATACTCACAATTGTCATTTTACCTTTACTTGTAGTGTATCTACTCATATGAGCACTTTTGATACTCACAATTGTCATTTACACGTTTTACATGTAGGTGTATATATTATACTGATATAGGCCATTTTGATACTCACAATTGTCATTTTAGCTTTACATGTAGTATATCTACTGATATGAGCACTTTTGATACTCACAATTGTCATTTTACCTTTACTTGTAGTGTATCTACTCATATGAGCACTTTTGATACTCACAATTGTTATTTTACATTTACATGTAGTGTATATACTGATATGAGCACTTTTGATACTCACAATTGTCATTTTAGCTTTACATGTAGTATATCTACTCATATGAGCACTTTTAATACTCACAATTGTCATTTTACATTTACATGTAGTGTATATACTGATATGAGCACTTTTAATACTCACAATTGTCATTTTACCTTTACATGTAGTATATCTACTCATATGAGCACTTTTAATACTCACAATTGTCATTTTACCTTTAGATGTAGTATGTCTACTCATGAGCACTTTTAATACTCATAATTGTCATTTTAGCTTTACGTATAGTATTGCATGTAGTATATCTACTCATATGAGCACTTTTAATACTCACAATTGTCATTTTAGCTTTACGTATAGTATTGCATGTAGTATATCTACTGATATGAGCACTTTTAATACAATTGTCATTTTACCTTTACATGTAGTATATCTACTCATATGCGCACTTTTAATACTCATAATTGTCATTTTAGCTTTCACATTATAGTATTGCATGTAGTATATCTACTGATATGAGCAATTTTAATACTCACAATTGTCATTTTACCTTTACATGTAGTATATCTACTCCATATGCGCTTTTTAATACTCATAATTGTCATTTTAGCTTTACGTATAGTATTGCATGTAGTATATCTACTCATATGAGCACTTTTAATACTCACAATTGTCATTTTACCTTTAGATGTAGTATGTCTACTCATATGAGCACTTTTAATACTCACAATTGTCATTTTAGCTTTACGTATAGTATTGCATGTAGTATATCTACTCATATGAGCACTTTTAATACTCACAATTGTCATTTTGGCTTTCATTATAGTATTGCATGTATTATATCTACTCATATGAGCACTTTTAATACTCACACTTGTGTCATTTTACCTTTAGATGCTAGTATGTCTACTCATATGAGGCACTTTAATACTCACAATTGTCATTTTAGCTTTCGTATAGTATTGCATGTAGTATATCTACTCATATGAGCACTTTTAATACTCACAATTGTCATTTTAGCTTTACGTATAGTATTGCATGTAGTATATCTACTCATATGAGCACTTTTAATACTCACAATTGTCATTTTACCTTTACGTATAGTATTGCATGTAGTATATCTACTGATATGAGCACTTTTAATACTCACAATTGTCATTTTACCTTTAGATGTAGTAGGTCTACTCATGTGAGCACTTTTAATACTCATAATTGTCATTTTACCTTTACATATAGTATTGCATGTAGTATATCTACTGATATGAGCACTTTTAATACTCAGAATTGTCATTTTACCTTTACATGTAGTATATCTACTCATATGAGCACTTTTAATACTCATAATCTTCATCTCAGCGGAAATACTACATGCGACTCTAGAGGTCATAGTAAAATGACGATTAAAGTGCTTATTTTACCTGCTCAGATGAAGATTACACTTATTAAAGTGCTCATTTTACTATTACACATACAGTATTGCATGTAGTATATCTGCTCATGGAGCCCTTTTTTATGACTCCCTAATTGTGCGTTTTACCACTACATTTTGAATTGCATGTAGTATATCTGCTCAGATCAGCATTTTGAATCATTTCAATCAACAATTTATCATTGTGTATAGCACTGCACAACTGCAGTAGTATTTCTACTGAGATAAAGGTGGAGTATTAAAAGTGCTCATATCAGCAGAAATACTGCATTCCAACACTGTATGTAGTGGAAAATAGCTTGTTGTAATTTGTAAAATTGCTTATTTTACTATTATATACAGTATTGCATGCAGTATATCTGCTCAGATCAGCACTTTTAATAGGCATAATCATCATTTTACCATTATATATATATGGTATTGCAAGTAGTACTGCTTAGATTAGCACTTTTAATATTCATAATCTTTGTCAATGTCAGTAGTTATACTGCATGCAATACTATATTTTAGGGATGCACGATAAATATTGGCACAATATAAATGCGCATCTCATCAATAAAGCCGGTTCTATAATCAGCGATAAATCTTTACAAGCTGCGCAAAACCACAATCATATTTTGCGTATGTTTGGCGCAGATTTGTCAGTGAACATGGCTTTACTGACAAATCTTGCATTAATATCATTGACAATATTTATCATGCATCCATACTATATTTAATTGTAAAATAATATTCTTGACCATTAAAAGTTTGCATATGAAGCAGATATACTACTTGTAGCAATACTGTGTAGTAATAAATTACTATTATTTAAACCCCTCTTTTTGCCATTACATGTAGTAGTATTGCATATAAATACACTACGTCCAGTACTTCGTAATCGTAAAATGAGCACTTTTAATAATCTTAATTTTCCCTTTAATACAGTATTGCATGTAGAATATTTGCTCAGAGATAGATTGTAACTATTGAAATTGCTCATATGAGCATATATACCACATTCAATACTATATCTAATGGTAAAATATGTATTATTATTATTATTATTATTATTATTATTAAAGTGCAAATGTTACATTACATAAAGTATTGCATTTAGTATAACTGCTCAAATTAGCATTTTTAATGCTCAGGGTATCATTGTACTACTACCATATGGGTGCATGTAGTATATTTGTTCAGATGAGCATTTTTAATACTCAAAATCTAAAATTTTACCATTGCATACAGTATTGCACGTAGTATATCTGCTCAGATGAGCATTTTTAATACTCATAATTGTCATTTTACTACTACATATGGAATTGCATGAAGTATATTTGTTCAGATGAGCATTTTTAATACTCATAATTGTCATTTTACTACATATGGAATTGCATGAAGTATATTTGTTCAGATGAGCATTTTTAATACTCATAATTGTCATTTTACTACATATCATGGAATTGCATGAAGTATATTTGTTCAGATGAGCATTTTTAATACTCATGATTCTCATTTTACCTTTGCATACAGTATTGCATGTAGTATATCTCACTCAGATGATAATTTTTAATACTCATAATTGTCATTTTACTACTACATATAGAATTGCATGTAGTATATTTGTTCAGATGAGCATTTTTAATACTCATAATTGTCATTCTACCTTAACATACAGTATTGCATTCAGTATATCTGCTCAGATGAGCATTTTTAATACTCAAAATCTAAATTTTTATCATAACATACAGTATTGCATGTAGTATATCTGCTCAGATGAGCATTTTTAATACTCATAATTGTCATTTTACCACTACATATGGAATTACATTCTTGTAAATATTTTGGTAGTTGCATTCATTGTTAAAGTCATTGATTTCATGAGAGCTGTACAGTGAGCAGCGACATGCAGCTGTCATGACACACGCGCGTCAGTGTTTCAGATAGAAGCTCGAGCTGTGAATATGAGACACTGTGAGAGAGTCACTCATGCATGTGTGTTCCGCGTCCGCGTTTGCATAACATGAAAAACCATATGGGGCCGTAAACCTGCATGAATATTCCAGTAATATCATCACTTATTTGTAACATGCAGGTGTTACTTTGTCATACGCATTACAAACAATCTGCACATTTTGAGACACTGCTAAGTTTTGAGGATGTGTTTTTGAGATGTCAATGCAGATGAGTGTAGAGTTGTTGTCTCTGAATGACTTCATTGTAAATCTCCTGGAGTGTAAGGAGGCGCCCGACGGATCGATACTCGGTAAGAGCCTGATGCTGAACCAACAGACTGCTGCCTTCTGATTTCTACACCGTTCTATAAGAGTTTGTGCAGTTTGATCACTTTAGTAAAATTATTTGTACGATAAGTGGTTCCTACTGGATTGTTTTGTGCTGTTTAGTCAGTTTAATTTTATTTTAAGTTTAATTACATCAGGTTAAACTAAATTAAAAATGAGATTTTGTCTTAGAACTAACTGAAATATATACATTTTATTTTATTTCAGTTAATGCTTATATTATTTAAAGTAACACTTTTTTTTTTAATGATTTTTAATTTTTAGTTTCAGTTTTAATTTAAGGCATCAAGTTAAACTAAATTAAGATGAGATTTTTCTTTGAGAACTTGCCGAAATATTTTTTTATTTCATTTTATGTTTCTATTATTTCAAGTAACGGAAATGTATTTTTTTAAATTATTTTTATTTTAGTTTCAGATTTAATTATTTTAGTCATCAAGTTAAACTAAATTAAATTGAGATTTTCCTTGGGAACTTGCTGAAATATTTTTTATTTCAGTTAATGTTTATATTATTTTTAGTAATGAAGTGTTTTTTTTTTTATGGCTTTAATTTTAGTTTCAGTTGTAGTTTTCCTATAATGACCCTGTATCAGACACTGTAATGCACCTCTCGTGCCTTATTGCTTTATAATAATGCTTGAAATCCAGTGCTTGACCCTTTCCTTCAGGGTTTCTGCAGCACTGTGGTGTTTTGTTCTGCTGTCACACATTTTTACTGCTGATATATCGATGATTGCTCATGTAGTTCTGAACATGTCGTAACCCGTCTGCGTCCGTGAAGCAGAGGCCTTGTATTACCTGGCGCTGTAGACACACCTGTGGCCGGTTTGGAGTTTTTTCTCCTTGTGTTTGGGACGAGGGAGCTTTTATCAGCTCTGCCGGGGGAAGAAAATGGGCACCTTGGCTCACGTCCAGAATCGCAGGCCGTTTTACAGCCTGTGTTGCTTTGCGCTCACAGAGCTGATCTATCAGCCGTCAATGCACTTTATCTCTCGTTTATGATTGATTTGCGATGACATGCAGTGAATCGCGTTACATAATCAATGACAGCTGTCATGTTTAACCCTCATAATGCATTCCAGAATCTGTATATTTTCACATTCTGGAGTGCGGAATGTGAAGAATCTTAATATTTTAGACTAAAACCATATTGTATCTGATCAGCAGCTTCTTATTAATGAGTTTATGTAAAAAGTTTTTGAATGTTACTCTATTATTACTGCATTCACCCATTTTTTAGTAATTAAAAAATATAAATTAAAAATGTCTTTGAAATTTCAAATTATATATAAACCGCTACAAAAAAAGTTATGTTGAAAAAAAAATATATATATATATATATATTTAACCACACCAAAAAAAAAAAAAAAAAAAAAAAAATATATATATATATATATATCTCAAAACACCATTGATATTACTCTGAAAAGATTTCAAACTAAATAAATTCAGTTTACATGCATAAACTTAAAGAATCAAAGTAATATTTTTTCAACCAAAACCATAATGTCTGATTCAGCAACTGAATGTGAAAAAAAATTCAAAGTTTATTTATTTTTATTTAAAAAAATTAGAAATTCTTATATATACTCATGATTTCTAACAAAACAACATTAATATTACTTATTAATATTAAAATAAAACTTTCAAGCTAAATAAATTAATTTTACTTGCATAAACTCTCATTTTAAAGTTTTTTCATGCTGCATTGGTTAGATCAATAGTTGTACAAAAGATTCATAAAATAAATATGCTCCAAAATGTATTTGAAATACATCTGTTTAATGCTAAGTATACTTAATAAAATGTCATGCAGTTGTACTTTTTAGTATGTTAAACTGTGGTATACTTAAAGTCTGCTGAACTGGAACAACTAATTTTGTACTTAATGCACTTTTAATTTATGCGGAGAGTAGGTATAATTAAAGATATAATTTGTATATTTTATTGTGCTACAAGAAGTCTGGAACTGTTGCAGAGTATACTTCAGGTACACTTGAATTTTTTTGTTAATTTAAAGTTTGATATTATCAAAAGATCATACAATCCTCATCAAATTGACATTAAAACACATTTTAGCAGACTTAATATTAGGAAAAGTGGATTGTGCACAAGTAATATGCCAGAAGTAAAGTTTAATTATGAATTTGGCAGCTAATGGTACTCAACATATACCGGTCAAAAATGACCCACGGATGTAGTCCTTGACATTTTTATTTAAATGGTTATATATCTTAAAAACAAATTGTAAAAATCTGATAAAATATATAGTGTGTATTTTGAGGTCTTAAAGCATTTGCAAAGTTGACTCTTTTGCAAAAAAAAATTTGAGGAAGTTTTTTAATGCATCTATTCTGGTTCAAAATTAGCATTAATCCTTGAGCGTGTAAAAGTGAATGGTCTCGTTGTTACTGACTTCTGCCCTGCTCTCGTTATGTTGCACTGACTAACATGCATGCTTGTTGCATCATGGGTAATTAATGCCCTCCATTGACCTACATTGGGTTTGCTCCTTGCAGTAAACTGGTGCGAGCAGCAGCGGTGGAAATGCCGTTCAGTGCGGCTCAAGTGGGCAACAAGTGGCCAGTTGTTGGTCTGAATTCCTCCGACCGCTGTTTACCTTCTCCTGTGTTTCGCTGGAGTCATTCCTTTGGGGCGCTCGTTTATCCGCCGCTCACATAGCTGACATTCCTTCCCCGCATTCTCCAGAAGAGGGTTTAGCTGGAGGGAAGAGGTGGAGATGGTCTGTCTCTCTTTCTCCTCAAAATGTCCTCTTGCTTTGATTTTAACAGATGCAGCACAGTATTGAAGCCACAAAAGAGAATTTAACCTACAACTGAATTGCTCAGATTTGTTTTTTACATTTGCAAAATATCATGTAAATGTTTTTTTTGTTTCAGTTTAGTGTAATGTGTCTGAAACACTAAACTGATACACCACACTGAATGAAGTCTTTACAATAAAACCCTGCTTCGTAACGTTTCATAATGCATTCCTGACAATACATTGCAAAAAATTTCCCAAATAATTATTTAATTTAATTTAATAATTAAATATATAATAAAAAAAATAATTTAAATATGTAAAAAAAAATGATAAAATAATTATAAATATATATTATTTAACAATTAAAATTAATTTTATATAATATATAATATATATATATATATATTTATATATATATATATATATATTATTTTGTATCACATTTATATTTTATTGGTATACTCCTCTTGCTAATACAGTGGTTTTAAATGAATACTGTAAAAAAAAAAACTCCTCTTGCTGATAAATGGCAGTCGAAGCATATAGTGGCATAAATCGTGTTATATTTCAGCAAAATTGTGTTAATGCTTACATAACTGCATGCAGTAATGAGAGTGTTACAAATAATTATTTGGTTTATCATACTCAGGAAATGGGCTTTGGAACATTTTTTAGTATCTGCAGTATTATCATCATGTTTTCTGACTCAAACATTTACAATCTTGCATTTTGAAGAGTCGTTGTCCATTGATTGGTCTTTGCATGCATTTATGCACTAAAACTGTTGTATGTTGTTAAGTTATAGTAATTCTTTGTTTTTTGTGTTTGTTTGCTTCTGTGAAAAAGCCCCAAAGATAAATATGTGGACATTTTTTTAATTTTTATCAAATATAGACACAAAATATATATGATTTTTTCTTTTGTGTGTGTAGATATTTTTGTATTTTATTTATATGTAATTTTAATTTTATTTTTATTGTTATTTTGTTACCCTATTTTCTAGCAGTGTTTTTAAACACTCTGTCAGGCGTGCTCAACCCGATGTATGTGTTTCAGGCCGTGGTTTGTTTCTCTGATCTCTCACAGATTGCTAAGATGGGAGGAGAGCAGATGCAGCATCGGAATAACTTCGTCTCCATTCGTCGATTCCTCGCTGTAACTGCGACGGAGCAGCAGAGGCGCTCGGCTGGCCAGAGGAGGTACGTCCTCATATCCCTTCATTTATGAGATGCAATCATCAAAGCTCAGATTTTCACAAACACACACACCTGTTGCTTATGAATGTTGCTGCATTATTAGAGCACCACTAGTGTCTGCTTAGTGAATAGAATACAGTTTGACTCATGTCAGAGTTTAGTCGGAGTGTACGGCCAGATTTACAGGGCCGAAGTGCACAGTAACTTTGAGGGTTAAAGTATTTTGGTTTCCTTGAGCATTGACCTTTACAGTATTTTCCACACCGGCCATTGATTGCTACTTCTGTTCTTCCGTGCTGAAAGAAATGAGGGGTAAGCAAAGCGATCAAAGTAGAAAAGAATGTTTTCAGGAAGTGAAAGCTGATTTCAGCTTTCCCAAAAACCGCCAGAATAAACCGTTGATTCGAACCCATTGTGGTTAAAAAACTGGCCTGAAAGCTTAAAAGTTTTTCCATAGGTCCAAGGTGCAGGATAGATTTGTGTTCTTTCTCTGGCGTTAACTATTAAAACTTGAAAGGACAGCTTTTAAGTAGTTTTGCATATTGTATTCGTGCAAAAAAAAAAACTCTCCAAAATTATATTAATTACTATGGCAATCTTATTTGTAAACAAAAAAAAAACTTACCTGGAAAACCTTTTTGTTTTTTTGATAAGTCAGTTTTGTTTTTTTTTAAACTCCTTATGATTGCACTGCAGGGCATTTTTAAATTTTTTTAATTGATATTTTATTGTTTGGCATATGTTTTACTGAAGGAAGAAAGAAAAGGCAAAAAAAAAAAAAAAAAAAAAAAAAAAAAAACAAAAGAACAGAAGCCAAAAAAAAAAAAAAACAAAAAAAATGAAAACAAGAAAAAAAAAAACAAAGCAAAACAAAAAAAAAAAAAAAAAAAAGAAAACAGAGACGAAGCAAAAAAAAAAAAAAACAACATAATACAAAAAGAAAAAAAAAAATTCCAAAAAAAAAAGGTATCCCAAGGTGACACATTTCAGTGTACAGCGACGTTAATGAAGTCTTTAGCTGCATACCAGAATTTTAAGTCTGGTGAATTTTGATGCAAATTGATGTAATGAAAAGATATTTTTTTAGAATTTTGCTTTTGTTATTCTTTATTTATTTGTGATTTGGTGAGTGTCTAAAACCTTATTTGTTAAATAAATCCTATGCTATAACAAACTCTTTTTGCTGTTTTTAATTATTCATACTATTTAACTTTTTTTTGGCTATTTATAACTTCATGTTGAAACTTTTTTAACTCCAACTTATTTGTACCTATGGTCACAACTTGAAATATAATAGATTATTTATGACTGTATTTTTAAAATGTGCTTAAAAAAAAATGTGCGAGGGGGGATTTTTTTTTTTTTTTTTTTTTTTTTGAAGTTTCCCCCCTGCAGACTGTAATATGATGATCGCGTCTTTTTCAGTGATGACCGACTAATGTATTTTTCCGTCTGTTTTCTGTGAAGTGGCGAGCCAACTAGGTGCGATGGTGCATGGTACACAAGGTGGCTTTCATTCATTAAAACTCTCTCACATTGTGCTGTTGCACATTATAGTTTTTAGATTAATAAGCGTGCATTTCTGCGCACAGCTGTAATGATTTTTATCGTTTGTTTAGGGCTATAATAACAGAAGACTTCAAAGTGCCTGATAAGATGGTTGGATTCAGTAAGTACTAATATTCTTCATATGGATTTTGCACAAACATTATGAGCTTTATTGCTCTAATAATTGGCATAAAAAAATAACCTAATGCAGCTTGGCTGTGAGAATAAAATGTTTAGATTTTAATGAATGCTCTAAAAATACATGCGTGTGCAGATTTTTTTTTTTACTCACAAACTGAGATTCATAATGATTATTTTTTTGGTTGCGAGAGCTAGTTTGTCTAAAAAAAAAATAAGCATTTATAGTTAGTTTAAACTTTGCATGCAAAAAACCTTGTGCATGCCATTTTTGGCCTTTAGAAACAGAACTATTTTTATTAAAACATTTCTTCTAAAAAAAAAAAAAAAAAAACGTATGCATGCCATTTTTGTCCCTGATAGAACGGTTGCTCTGTGTTGTTTTTATTCGATCCGGTAGTCATTGGGCCGGTGCGTGCGAACAGATCAAAATTCAGCTGGAGTCCAACTGTAAAGATCCAGATAAGCTTCCGGTGCGTTCTGATCCTGATCACAGTCCTTCATCTTCAGTGTCTTCCATGAACTCAAGTTTGTCTCGTTTGACATCGTTTCCGTTATTCCTCAAAGAGAGTGAGGCAGATTTTAAAGATGCCACTGGCTGCATCCGTCGAATGATGAAGATTATATTTGATTATAAGTGTCTGAGAAACTACAGAGCAGTCTTTCCTGAAGCTCAAGTAGTAGTAGAAGGTTGCGAGGTCTTCGATTCCCAGGGAATGTACGAACTGATGAAATGTAAATGACCAATGGGAAAAAAAGTGTCTTCCAAATGTTTAAATGTAAATAAAAATGCAAAATAATAATAATATTATGTTGAAAATATTAATGTACTATTATAAAAATGTGTATAATATTATATTTATATTTATATAATAAAAATAATTAGTAAATTAATTATATAATGAAACTAGTTAAATATTATAAAACATACTATATTGATATTTCATAGATATTTAATGAATATTTAATGCTATTATGGCATTTTAGAAATTATTTATGATGCTATTGACCATATGATCATACAAATTAAAGTGTATTGTTAAAAAAAATAAATTAAAAAAAGTTAACTATTTTAAAATATAAATATTTGGAACGTAAAATGGCAATAAAACTATTAATACTTCATAACCAATGTCGAATAATTAATACAATTGTATTTACATTTGATAATTAAATTCTTGATACACAATTCCTAAGTAATTGTTAGTTTTAATTTAGTAATAATTTGTACTGTTGCATTTACGCTAAAGTTGTCGTGAGTTATCCTTTTCTTTATGCTAAATGTCAAAATAAAATTAAAATATTCTAAAAAAGTGATTATTTTTAAATTTGCTCGGCGTGTAATACTATTATTTGAATATTTAATAAAATACTTAATACATCATTATTATTGAGAATTTTTTGTAATACATATTTCTTCGTAATTGTAAATTACATTTTTGCAAAATTATCCTTATTTTTTATTAGATCTGTGTCTATCTCTACATTAACAAATAAATAAAGTTTTTGTTCATGTTGAACACATTGATTGTGTTCAAACATTGTGAAAACAAACTCACAATGTTGGGGAAACCCGGAGTCTGTGTTGTGCACTTTTTTTCGGTTTCTAATTTGAGTTGCTTGCAATTGTTTGTGGTGTCACCCCTCAGACAGCGGAGGCATGATGGACAGGCCTTGCACCTGACTGGGACCCAGAAAGCATTGAGTAAGAGTGTTTAACCCTTGAGCACAAAGCGCAGGCTCTTTTCAGATTCTCATTTAAATGCTGTCAGAGTTTACTAGATGAGCTCCAGTCATTCTCTCTTCTGTCGTGGTGTTCGTCAGGCAGGCCAAGAGGCTGTGGGGTGGGGCAGATCGTGGACCGGTGTCGGAACGGCCCGGGCCTTCCATACTCAGATGGATGGGAACAAGCCGCCATCCAGGGAGATCCTGATCCCGGGCCAGTAAAAGATCGGCCTGGGTCATCGGGGAAGGGATGGCGACACCATCAAGAACAGGCTGCCAGCGGTGCGTTAATCCTGTTGAGATATTTTCCCACAAGGGTTAATGTTTTTTGTGTGTCAGGTGTTGTGTGACTCTAAAAATGGAGTAATTTTTTCTCTGCTGGGTTTCATTACTATATGAATCCACAGTTTTGTTGAACAAATTCATCAGTGAGTCAGTGGAGTCAGTGACTCATTCATAAAAGAAGTTACTTGCTTAGTTTCCAAAGGAATATAGCCATTTGAACAAACTGAGTGAGTCAGTGATTCAGTGACTCATTTTGCAGGAGACAGTCCCCATTTTGCTTGGTTTCTGAAATGAATCAACCATTTGAACAAATTGGGTTAGTGAATGATTCAGTGACTCATTCATAACGAGACATTAAGCTTCGTTTCTGAATTTATCAGCCATTTGAAAAATTCAAGTGAGTCAGTGATTCAGTGACTCATTCATAAAACCATTAGCCGTTTCTGAATGTATCAGCCATTTGAAAAATTCAAAGTGAGTCAGTGATTCAGTGACTCATTCATACAGAAGCCATTAACTTGGTTCTGAATGTATCAGCCATTTGAACAATTTAAGTGAGTCAGTGATTCAGTGACTCATTCATAAAGAACCATTAGCTTCGTTTCTTAATTGTATCAATACATTTGAACAATTTATAGTAAGTCAATTGCTTCAGTGACTCCATTCCATAAAGAAACCATTAGCTCTTAGTTTCTGAATAGTATCAGCCAGTTTGAAAAATTCAAGTTGAGTCAGTGATTCAGTGACTCATTTCCATGAAGAGGCCATTAGCTGCGTTTCTGAATGATATCAGCCATTTGAACAAATTTAAGTAGAGGTCAGTGATTCAGTGAACTCATTCATAAAAGAGCAATTAAGCTTCGTTTCTGAATGTATCAACCATTTGAACCATTTCAGTAGGAGTCAGTGATTCATTGTACATTTTCATAAGAGCAATTAGCTTCGTTTTTCTGAATCTATCAGCCATATTAACCATTCAAGTGAGTCAAAGATTCAGTGACTCATTCATACAGATGCCATTAGCTTAGTTTCTGAATTTATCAGCCATTTTGTAACAATTTTGAGTGAAGTCAGTGATTCAGTGACTCATTCTAAAGTGAACAAGTAGCTTCGTTTCTGAATGTATCAGCCATATATTGAACAATTTGAGGGAGTCAGTGATTCCAGTGACTCATTTGCAAAGACAGTCATTTGCTTGGTTTCTGAGATGTATCAACCATTTTGAACGCCATTCGAAGTGAGTCAGTGATTCAGTGACCTCATTTCATAAAGAGCCATTAGCTTCATTCTGAATGTAATAGCCATTTTGAACAGATTCCAGAATTGAGGTCCCACAGTGATTCAGTTGTGACAAACCGCCTGAAACCATTAGCTTCGTTTTTCCTGAATGTATCAACCAATTTGAGGAAATTCAAGTGAGTCAGATGATTCGGTGACTCATTCATCAAAAATCATTAGCTTCGTTTCGAATGTAATCAGCCATTTTGAATTGAACTTTAAGTAGGTCCATGTGATTCAGTGACTCATTTGCAAAGGCAGTCATTTGCTTGGTTTCTGAAATGAATCAGCTATTTGTGTACAGTGGGTGAGTGAATGGACTCAATGGCTGCTCATTAAGAACACTATTAACCTGTAGTTTCATATTAAAAAGTATCTTTTGCATTATCAAAAATAATTTAATGTGTCAGTATTCAAAAAGCTTTTTTCCGTAATAGACTGACTCACTTGATTGTAATGTCTGGTTATGGGTTTTCAAGTTTAACAAAATAATGACTGAAATGATCCTTTTGGGGCTAATGTCTCGTCCAATAAACTTGATGTTGCAATTAATTTTGATTAAAAATTAATCTTTTTTGTAATGTAATGTGGTTTTTTCTCACAGAGAGGACAAGAGTACAGATGATCATGATTCCGGGCGTTCGATGCCCCAATGGATCAAATGACGCTTGAGAATCGCTGGAGACCCTTATAAAAGTTCCGGTCTGTGTTGATCGGCGATGCAGTGATGGTCCAGATCCTCGGAAGCTGGTTGGGTGTCCATGTGACTTCTGACTCTGAGTGTGGTTGTGTGTACAGCAAGCGCTGGAGCTAGGTGGCCGAGATCATCAGGGAAAAGGATCCAGGGGAGATTTCCGGTAGCTGCCACGCGAGCGGCTTCGGCTCCAGACTGAAAACGCAGCTTCGATGTAAGACTGCGTTACAGCTCCGGCTCGGTGTGAAGGCGGTCCTCCTGGGTTCTTATTGTTGGTTTGCTCTCAACAGGTGGCAGTGGCCCAGATTAGCCGTGGGAATCGTCGCTGACATAAAGCGGGGAGATGCTCAGGATCATCCAGAGCGATGCATGGAGTCAGGATCCGTTTAAAGCCGGTCAGTTTACATGACTCTGCCTCTCGAAGAAAAACTAATATAAGACCTAATACTACATTTTTTTCTGAAAGTATTTTTGTAAAAGATTTTTAAATTATGGAAGTTTTTGAACGAGGGACTAGATTTTTAATTTTTATTTTGTTTTTTCCAGAATTCTTCTTCTGCTCACCAATCCTGCATTTATTTTGATCAGAAATATAGCAAACCCCATTAATATTGTGAGAAATATTTTTTAGGTCTTTAAAACAGCTGTTTCTTCTGTGTGAATCTCTGTTAAAGTGTAATTTATTTCTGTGATGTGCAGCTGTATTTTCAGGCATCATTACTAGTCTTCAGTGTCACATGATCTTCAGAAATCATTCTAATATGATGATTTACTGCTCTCAGAAACATGCTTCTGTATTATTATGCTTTCTGATCTGATTGATTCTTATTAAAAACCTTTGTATTATTAAAGTTCTTCAGTCAAGAACAGTGACTGTTCACTCCCAAAATTAAAAATTGTCATCACTGACTCACTCTCAAGCTGTTTTAAGAAAGCCTCAATGGGTTTCCTTTCTTCTTCTGTTGAACATAAATGTTATATTGAAGGATGGTGAGAACCAAACATGCTGCTGGTCCACTGGTTGACTTCCATTGAGTACTTTTTTTTTTTTTTCTTCTGCTATCAGAAGTCAATGGGGACCAGCAGCTGTTTGGTTGACCAACATTCTGTCTTTATGCTCTTCTTTTGTCAGTTCAGCTCAAGGAAAGACATTGATACAGGTTTGGGACAACATGAGTGAGTAAATAATGATAAATTTTTCATTTCTGGGTGAACTGTCCGCACCCCTAATATTTCTAGCGGCAGCATGTTTATTACTATTAGGGCTGCTGTCACTTTAAGACACGCATCTAATATACAGGCGCGCATGTCCGTTTCTCTCAACTACTTTCACCTTTAGACTTCACCAACTGTGTTTTGATGCTGTGTGGTCTGTTTCAAGATGGCGGGATCAGATCGGACCCCGGATCGGCTTCAGGTCATGGGTCAACCCGGATACCGGTGGTCAGCACGCGGTTCACCTCATCAATGATCTGGTGCAAGCGGCACAGGTTCGTCTGGAGAGGCGCCATGCTACACTGATGCGTGACAGAGTTGATTAGAATGCAGTTTAAATATAGATACAGTTTAGCAATATCACATCAGCTAAGAGTGCTCTTTGTTTCCCTAATATCTGCACTACCTATGGAGTCATTTTGATTTCAATGGTTACAATAAGATACGAAGTTAATATTGTTAACATATTTAGACAGCGTATTGTCTGGGTTTGTGATCAGTTTTTCACACCGGAAAGCCACAGCAGAAGTGCTGAGCCATGCTCTGATCAGCTTACACATCACTGATTCGTATTCTGAATGAAACCACGTTTTGAACAAATCCGAATGAGTCACGTTGATTCAGTGACTCAGAGTTCATAAGAACTGATCACTGGCTTTGTTTTCTGGAACAAACTGAATCAAGTGAGAATCAGTGGATCCGGTGACTCATCTCCATAAAGACAAGTCACTGCGCTTTGTTTCTGAACACAACTGAATCAAGTGAGTCAGTGATTCCGGTGGAACTCATTCATAAAGACAGTCATATCGCTTTGTTTTCTGAACAAAATGAATCCAGAATTGAAACAGTGATTCAGTGACTCATTCATGAAGACAGTCACTTTCGCTTTTGTTTCTGAACAAAACTGAATCAAGTGAGTCAGTGATGTAGGTGACTCATTCATAAAGACAGTCCTTTCGCTTTGTTTCTGAACGCAAATGAATCAAGTGAAACAGGTGATTACGGTGACTCATTCATAAAGACGATCACCTCGCTTTGACACAGACAAAAATGAATCAAGTGAGTCAGTGATTCGATGACTCATTCCATGAGAATGATCCTTTCCGGCTTTGTTTCTGAACAATAATGAATCAAGTGATAGACAGTGATTCAGTGACTCATTCATAAAGACAGTCACAGATCGCCGTTTGTTTCTGAACAAACTGAATCAAGTGAGTCAGTGGATTACGGTGACTCCATTCATAAAGACAGTCACCTTTTCGCTTTGTTTCTGAACAAACATGAATCCAAGTGAAAACAGTGATTGGGTGCACTCAGTTCATAAAGACAGTCCTTTCGCTTTGTTTCTGAACAAAATGAATCAAGTGAAACAGTGATTCAGTGACTCATTCAATAAAGACAGATCACTTTCGCTTTGTTTCTTGGACAAACTGAAGCAAGTGAGTTCCAGTGATTACGGGTGGACTCATTCATAAAGACAGTCACTAAGCTTTGTATTCCTGAACAAACTGAATCAAGTGAGTCAGTGATTCGGTGACTCATTCATAAAGACAGTCACTGCATTTTGTTTTCTGAACAAAACTGAATCAAGTGAGGTCAGTGATTCAGTGACATCGTTCCTTAAAGACAGTCTTTTCGCTTTGTTTCTGAACAAAATGAATCAAAGTGAGTCAGCTGATTCGGGTGACTCATTCATACAGACAGTCCTTTCGCTTTTGTTTCTGAACAAGAAAGCTGAATCAAGAGAGTGAGTCAGTGATTGGGTGACTCATTCATAAAGACAGTTCACATATCAGTCTTCGCTTTGTTGTCTGAACAAAATGAATCAAGTGCAAACAGTGCATCTTCAGTGACTCATTCATAAAGACAGTCACTACCGCTTTGTTTCTGAACAAGATAGGAATCAGAGGTGAGCGCGTGATTCAGTGACTTGACCATAAAGACAGTCACTGGCTTTGTTTTTCTGAACAAAATATGAATCAAGTGAGTCAGTGATGTCGGTGACTCATCTCATAGAGACAACGTCACTATCGCTTTTGACTTACAGAACAAACTGAGATAGAGTAAGTCAGTGATTGATTGACTCATTCATAAAGACAGTCACTTTCGCTTTGTTTTCTGAACAGACTGAATCAAGTTGTAGTCGGTGATTTCATTCAGTGAATCATTCAGTAAAGACAGTCTCTCTCTTTGGTTTCTGAACAAACTGAATCAAGTGAGTCAGTGTATTCAGTGACTCGTCATAAAGACAGTCCACTGGCTTTGTTTCTGAACAAGAATGAATCAAGTGCAAACAGTGATTCAGTGACATCATTCCATAAAGACAGTCCTTGTCACTCTTTTTTGTTTATGTGAATAATGTTAGTGTGTGTAATTGATTGAGTGATTCATGTAACAGTCACCCTGCGTCTCAATGTTCATACTATCCATCCTAAATAGTTTGTGGATAGATGCTAAGAGTCAGGGTAAGTTGTGTCCCGCAGAAGCAAAGTATTGTTGAAAATGAAGCTGAATCAGGGTTTTGAGTGATTGATTTCAATGACTTCGCTTATTAAAACAGTGACTAGCTTTAGGGTATAAACTTCTTTAAGTCATTTCAAATCTCAATATTCATTATAAAATTCATTGATACCCATTTTATTATCATTATTCATGCAATGTTGAGTCATATTAAATCATTTCTAAAGCTACTTTTTTGTAATGTCTATTCAATGCTTTGTCTTATTTAATACAATAGTGTCTTATAAATGATCTTTTGGAGTCTAATTTTGTCCAGCCAGAAGTTGATTATGTAATGAGTAAGGTTATATATTTGGAAGGTTTGGCAGCCCTGATCATGTGTTGTGTCTGTGGTGTTCCAGGGTATGATGGGTTCGGAGGCCCGGTTGGACCCAGAGGGTCGCGGCAGAGGAGTCATGGCGACTGGCAGTCATGGGAACTCCCTGGAGGCCTGCAGGAAGTGACCTACACAATACCAGCTGTAGAATCTTGACCTTGTGATCGAGAAAGGTTAGGGCTTCCATCTGCATTCAGCTTCTATTAAAAGCAGCTCTATAAATGCGTCACCCAGCTGTCGTGTCAAGAGTACTAGTACAGAAAGAGCGTTTCATTTATTTACACAAAACAGTGGATTGCAAGGAGCATTGATTCATTGCTGGAATTTAATTTAGAGTCAGTTTTTGAGGTTGGTGGAAATGCAGTTTACTTCTTCTTAAAAAGCTCAAAAAGATGCATTATTTTTTTCCAAATGTCACTGTGTATAAATGACCTGTGAAGTGCTCACTCTGTAGGTAGCTTTTGGGCTCTGTATTTCACTACAATGGGTGAAACTCATCTGGGTGGTCTGAAAACATGTGATTTCCTGAATAAACGCTTGGACGTTCACCGTTTCACACCAATTACAATTAACTGAAATAAAAGTAGAACACAAACTTTAGCGTGGTTTTCCCCATTTCTCACGGTCTTTTAAGGTTTGAAGTACTTACATTAAATATCTAAAACCTAATAAAAACATGGATGTACTATAAAAAAAAAAAAAAAACTACCTACAAATGACAAAAGCACAACAAAATGTATTACATCACTTAAATTATTTTTACCATGTTTAGTCATGTTATGCACTTGTGATTGGTTGTTTTTGGTTTGCTTGTTCTTGCAATTTTGTAACTCGTTTTGTAACTCGTATATTATTTCATAAAAAAATTTTTTTTTTTTGTGTTTTTTGTATTTTTTTTTTCAAGTCTTATTTATTTTACTTTTTTAAAATGTTTTATTAGGTTTAGTTTTATTTAGTTTAGGATATTTTAGAACTTAAACCAGACCTTGGCGACTAACTTAAAGTAAGTTGAGGGTTGAAGGTCTAAAATAACAAACTCATCACAAACGTTAAAAAAAAAATAAAATATTGACAAAACATGACAATATTACTAAAACTTTAACAAAATGAAAAGAAAACCGAAAATATAAAAATCTAATATTTGTGGTATGTGTAGGCTGTAGAACCTGTTTTTGGTGTAGTAAAAATTTCAGTTTTTTTTTTTGTTTTTGAAGTTCGCAATGCTTATTTTATATTTAGTTTTTTTCTTTGAATTGGGCATGATTATTTTTGTCATTCGATTTATGCAATACCAAACAATGAATAAAAATTCTTTTCTTGGTTTGTTTTATCATGCAGGTCATTTTAATGTGTGCATGTGATTTTATCAGCCATCCGCATCAGTTAGCCTCCAGTATTAGTTTTGCATTGAATTATCCGGTGGTATTGATCAGACTCCGTGTTCTCTGACCTCCATGGAACCACATCTCATTGTTAGAACGCTCTTTTCAAGTGCGAGGTGAAGACCAGCAGCAGCAGCGTCTCACAGGCTTTAACCAGCTCTTTAACTGAACCAGTCGGCTCTTTATCTGCACCTCTGTCTGACCTCTGGAGCTCAGTAATGGCTGTCATTAATGCAAAGCGGTTTAAAATTAGTTTTGACATTAGCAGTGATGGACCCTCAGTCCAGCGCCCGCTCAGTCCGGGTCAGTCGGGTCAAACCTCCTGGATCTTCCGTTTGCCTTTACCCAGCGCTTTCTGGTGTTTGCACAGCAGCCCGAAACCTGATTATTAACCATATCAGTCCTGTCAATTCTGAAGTATTATTTTATAATTTTGTTTTTTTAACTATCTTTTTTGTCCAATCTTATTTGCTATTTGTGAGCAGATACTATGCACCTGTATTTATGTTTTTTGCAACGTAAGTTTCTGCTTTTTATTTAAGTTTAGAATTTTTATTTGTTTTTAATTAATTTTATTTTCCTATTGTGCAGGTGTTTGTGCTTGTATTGATTTTGTTTTGCTTATTTGTATTACATATATTTTTTATTTTCGCTATCCCTTGTGTCCCATTTTTTTTTTTTAAACAACTGTGTAAGGTGTTTTGTACCTGTACTTTTTATGCTTGATTGTCCCCTGAATGTTCTAACGTTGGTTAATCATGAAATCTAGGTAACTTCCCAGTAGTTTCACAGCGTCAAACAGGGCATATTGCAGGTGATGGATCGTGTTATGGGTCTTGCTCCGTGTTTGTGCTCAGGGTGGAGAGTCACCATAAAGAGCATCAACCCAGCAGCTCCCCGTAGCTGCATGTGTGATCTGCAGAGAAATCCTCCCGCCGCACACCGACCCCACTAGCCGGATCTTCTCCATCCGTGGCTCTCCTCAGCAGATGGAGATGGGCCAAGACGCTGATCGCGAGAAGATCAGGGGTGAGGGATCCGCTTCTCACGCTTTCTGTTTGAGGCTGGCACAGTAGTGTTCAAAAGACTTCCTTCCAAACTTTTTAATTTTTTTTTTTTTTAAAGAAGTCTCTTCTGCCTCAGCGGCTGCATTTATTTGATCAAAATACAGTAAAATTGGTGAAATATTCTTGAAGGTAAAACCGCTGTTCTTCCTATGTGAATCTCTGTTAAAGTGTAATTTATTTCTGTGATGTGCAGCTGTATTTTCAGCATCATTACTCCAGTCTTCATTGTCCTGATCTTCAGAAATCCATTCTAATATGATGATTTGCTGCTCAAGCCACATTTCTGAATTATTATCAATGTTTGACAAACACAGTTGTGCTGCACAATATTTTTGTAGAAAACGTGATACATTTTATTTTTCAGGATTCACAGATGAACAGAAACTTCAAAAGAACAGCATTTATTTGAAATAGAAATCTTATCCATTTATCCACTTATGAAATTTTATCCATTTAATGCATCCATGATTAATTAAAGTATTAATGTCTTTATTTAAATGTATGTACTGCATACTTAGAAAAGTAGGGTACACCCCATTATATATCTTAGATCTATTATATATATATATATATATGCATTAAGTACTTGTATGCATCACCTAAGTATGCTTATGTATGCTTATGTATTATTTTGATTCCATATTGACTATATATTAATACTGTCTTAACAAGTGTAATACTGACGCTATGAGCTATTTGGGTTATATAATATATCATAGTTTTTTGAGTTTGTTCTGTCTCTGATAATTCTGATGATTATGAAGAGTATTCATCTGTATCTATGGCTCTGGTGAATTCACTGGGGCTCTGAGGGCCGTGTGCGTGATGGACGTGGGAGCCGAGGAGCTGGTGCACCTCCGTAGAGAGATTTAGGCTGTAGGTAGGAAGCAGGCTCTCGTCCCACGGCGGTCTTCTGTGGGGAGCAGGACCCAGGACAGCTGCATTCACATTGTGCACTATAAATATTTTATTTTTAAAAAATTAAAACGTGGTATAGATCAGTGATATAATTGTGTGTGTGTGTGTGTGTGTGTGTGCGTGTGTGCGTGTGAGCTGCATTCACAGTGGTGTGTGTGTCTGTGCGGCATGTGTGCGTGTGTGTGTGTGGTGATGTGTGTGTGTGTATCTAACTATAAGTTTGTTAGTTTATTTACGTACTTGATGTTAAACTCAATAGAATAGAAAAAAAAAACAAAAAAGATATTGAAAAAAAAAGTTGCGAATTGGCAATGACCAAATAATAAGTGTAAGTGATTCAGTTTAAAAGTTCAGTTAATATTTATGTTATTCAGAAATATTGATTTTAATTAAATCAGTTTATGGTTTTTGGTTTTATCACACACACAGCACACGATTCAACAACACATTCACACACACATCACTGATTTGAAACAAATCCGTTGAGACCATATTGAACAATCACAGAACACCACACACACACACATAAATATGTGTTTGTGTGTGCATTTCACATTAAATATATTACATAATAAAATATAATATTGAGAGTATAGAAATGAACAAATAATTTTCAGATTTTTAAATGAACAAATGCACTTTTGTTGTGATTTTTTTTTTTTTATTTAATGAATTTTTTTTTTTTTTTTTTTTAAATGAAGATTCATGAAGCTTGAATAGGCATTATTTTGATGTTTGAACCATGGTTTGGGCATCTCTGGTCTAGATGCATCTTCAATGCAATATAAGCTGCTTTGACAAAACCATCTCTCAAATGCATAAACACAAACATCACTCTTTGGTAATCTCTCAAATGCATAAACACAAACATCACTCTTTGGTAAAAGCAGTGGATTTCTTATTAATGGAACTGGAGCATAAAGTGGGGGGACGTGTGGACAGTATCTGAACATCCGGCGCTATATGAGAGCATTACAAAACCAAACCACCATGCATGCTTCCCAAATACCATCTGAAGTGGTTTTACAGTCATCATTAAATAACCGGGCCACACACGCCGAGTCCACGCCAGCCCAAACAGAGCACAGTATTTTCTCCTTTTTAAAGCTTCTGAGATCAAAAAAGATGGCCTGCATGCCAGACTAATATCCATTTCCTACACACACCCGGAGAGACTGAATAATCCACACTAGAGAGCTGTTGAGTGTAAGTGGAGTGGATTTCTCGACAAGCAGCTGTGAATCATCAAGGAGTAAAGTATTACATCTGAGTTCAGGAGTTCAACAGCTTGGTGTTTCATGGAAGTGAAGAACTGAACAAATGGCAGCATTTCCAAACCACGGCAAAAGAAATAGCATTTCATTTAAATTGAATCGCGATGCTTTTGTTTTAAATTGATTGTGGTGTTGTAAAAAAGAAGAAGAAAAAAGCCAAACCAGCACGTCTAAACACGCAAAGTCAGTCATACATCATGACCAGTAAAGTCTGATTTATCAACAAACGAGCAGATTCTTTTCACCTTAAAGACTGAATCATTCAGATATTCAAATCTAACGATTTTGCCTAAATAAATTAAAAAATAAACAATTATTTGTTGTTGTTATATTAACATTTTAATGTACATTATGATTTTTTTTTATTAAATTATGAATTATTGAGATTTTTTATTTTTTTTTTTTATTATTATTGTCATTTTTATTAGACAGCAAAGATCATTAAAATTTAAAACATGGAAATGTGAGTGTATACATATACAGTATACTTTTTTTATAAAATGATTAAGGCTGTAGAGTATATAAAATATTGGTTACTGGCATGAAGATTTTAGAGTTTTTAAAATTTTGGTTGTTGGTGTGTATTTTGAAGTAACCTTTAATTACATATAACCTTTATTACATATAAAGGCTGCATAAAATCTTTAATATATGTAGCAACATACGCGTACTGGTCGAATTTTGCAAGAATTTAAGATGTGTTGTCTCACAAGAGCTGCATGTTGTTTTATCAAATATACAGGAAAATTGTAAAATTGCTACTCTTATTTTTTAATATGTAAAATAAGCTGTTTTCTGTGTGAATATCTGTTTAAATGTAATTGTTTTCTGTTGATTTGCAGCTGTATTTTCAGCGCATCATCCTCAAGTCTTCCAGTGTCCCAATGATCTTCGAAATCATTCTAATAATGAATAATGTTGAAAAAAGGGTAAAAAAGAAGATTTAATACGTTGTGTTCATCAGAAATTATTAAATTGTTTAAACAGTACACTACAGATATTTATAATTTTACAAAGAAGATTTCATTTGAAATAAATGCTGTTCGTTGAACTTTCTATTCATCTGTGAATCTGAAAAATACAATGTCTCAATTTTCCCCAAAATCTGTTTTCAACATTTGATATGTTTCTGGCAGCAGATCATCATAGTAGAATGGTTTCTGAAGAGCAGTGCACTGAAGACTGGAGTATGATGCTGAAAATACAGCTGCACATCACAGAAGATAAATTACACTTATAACCGAGATTCACTAGAAACTGCTGTGTTAGATTGTAATATTCTAAACCATTTTACTGTATTTTTGATGATTATTTCAAAAGATTATGCATCGCATTCAATGTGGTGGGCTCTGAGGCGCTGTGTGTTTTCCTCCTCTGCCGCAGGATCATTAAAGCGGGCGACTGCGACCCTTTCTTTGAAGATTTTTGAATCACTGCGAGGAGAAACATGACCTTTGGTAACGAGAGGTTTTCTACAGATTGCAACGCCTTGCAGACTTTACTTTTTTTCTTAGTTAGAACACTAGCTGTAGAATGACTTATAGATATTAAAAAGAGAACTATTTCTAAATAGTGACATCAAATTTTTACTAAATACTTGTTACACCATTATTCATATGGGCGATTTCCGGGATCCCTTTTGGACCGTTTCAGAGTTGGTTTGTTTTCTATTCTTCCTTTTTAATTCAGCGATATATATATATAGATGTGTATCGCCAAAACGAACCCCGAGTCGCGGCGTTTCATCGATCGCGCAATATAATCTCTTATTTTCTAGTTCTGTTGCAATAAAATGATCGAGGGCTTAGCAGTCTTGAATTCGTTATCGTTTCGTTTGTCGTGAAATGTTTTAAGAATGTGTACAAAATGTTTTCTTTTTTTTCCTTCTACATAAAGCATTTTAATTCAGTGCGATGAAAAACTGTGATGTTTTTGTTACCGAAATATATGCTTTTGTTACACGAGAAACGCAACGCCGCCGATGATGATGTAATTCCTCATGTACTTTGTATTGTTTTCATTGTCATTTTATTGTACTCTGGTTTAAAAAGGTGCAATATCTTATTTCATTTTTTTTTTTTTTTTTTGAAACAAAGATGGGTTTCTCTAATATTTTGACAGACGTTTAACTTGTAGTTTTTTGTAGTCGTATGCAAATGTAACGGATAATTTTTTATTACGGTGATTTGGCGGGAAAAGCGTATCGTGAGGTGTTTTTTTTTTGCCTTTGCTCTCTTGTAAAACTATGTATGTATGCTCAGATACTTGACTAAATACTTTATTTAAAAAATATATATATAATTAAATCAAAGACTTTTTTGTCCTGCATTTTACAGGAAAACTGTCCCTGTTTTTCTGTTCTGTTTTCATACTGAAATTTGTCAAAGATTTGTGAATGTGTAATTTTAATTGATGTTGCATCTTTTGACGGACTGAGAAAGTTTTTATGTGTGTGTATTCGGTAAACTTCGACTTCAAAGCGTTCAAGACTGCTAAGCCTCGGGAGCCTACCGGGTGTATTAATTACTTGTAGTTTTTTATATGCCCGAGTTTGAAGATCAAACCGTTCTCGTCTTATTGATCCGCCGGTCTCTCCCGCCACGTCTCAGTACACACTGTTACAGACGCACCAAAATCCGATCCCGTCAGTTTCCACTTTTTAATTCTGATTTTGCTTTCTACTCTGTGTGATCTACTATATGTAGGATTGATTTAGTTACAAATTTATCTAGTATTAACTTCATTGCTTAATGAACAGGGATAATTAGAATGTTTCAAAATGGTTTAATTTTAATGTGTTTCTTTCTTCACCATTGTGTACAGGTAACCATGTATTAAAATGAATTGAGAAAGACGATGACTTTTTTGGTGCTTTTCATATATGCTAATAAGGAATTGCCCGGGTTTTTGTTCTGTAATCGGATTCAGATCAGAATCTTGCTGCTTTATACTCTAGGATGGCTGAAAGCAATTCAAGCGTGGTAAAGATTTTATGTAGTCTAGAATAGTGTCACCCAAAAATGAAGAATGTGCTCATTCTCAGTTCATCTGAGATCAAGGATTGAAGTGTGTTTCTTCATCCGGTTTGTAGAAAAGTGTAGCACTTTCACATCAGTGTATCAACAATTGATGCTACCTGCAGTGAATGGGTGCCGTCAGAATGAGAGTCCAACAGTTGATAAAAACATCACAATAATCCACAAGTAATCCACAGCACTCCATTGATAAAAACATCACAATAATCCACAAGTAATCCACAGCACTCCATAATACATAATAACACTTCCTCCAGTGGAAAAAGTGGTCTGGTCTGAATCAGGAGAGCTTCCTCCAGTGAAAAGTGTTCTGGTGTGAATCAGGAGAGAGAAATCTGCACAATCAAGCAGCGTTAACAGCTCTAAACAAATATGTGTCTGGATTTTGATGTGAGAGACAACAGCAGATGCACTTTTTCACTGGAGGAAGTGTTATTATGGATTATAGGCTTTCTATGTATTTGAAGTTAAAAACATCTTATGCTGGATGTGTTTCATCTTTTGTCTTCTCCAGATGATCACTGATGGACTGGAGTGCTGTGGATTACTTGTGATTTATTGTGATGTTTTTATCAGCTGTTTTGGACTCTCATTCTGGCGGCACCCATTCCCTGCAGCGCATCATTGCTGGGGGAGACACTGATGCAGTGCATACATGTTCTCCAAACCTAGATGAAGAGAACAAACTCATCCTAGTCTCAAGATGAAGCACAAAGGATGAGCGCACAAGCAGCAAATTATTTTTATGTGAATTGTTGCTTTAATAATCTATGGATTTTTTTTTTAAGAGTGTAGTGTAATGCATCTGGTTTGGTGTCCTGGGTTTACTTAGATGCGCTGTGGTGTGTGTGTGTGTTTAGTGAGAGAGGGTTTATTGGGAGGGATTCATTGGTCTAAATGGATTTTTAAACACAGATGAGTTTCCTTTATTCTGCCCTCAGGCGTCCAGAGCTGCTGATAACACACTCGACTACAGGGAGTGGCAGCTGATGATGATGATGATATTCGAGAGAGAGACAGAGAGTGTGGGGTGTGTAGTTATGAGAGAGAAGACAGGGGGGTGTGTGTGTGTGTGTGTGAGAGGAGGAGCTGAGAGAGGGAGTGTGTGTCTGTTTGTGAGAGAGAGAGAGTGTGTGTTTGTGTGTGTGTGTCAGAGAGAGAGAGAGTGTGTGTTTGTGTGTGTGTGTGTGTGTGTGTGTGTGTGTGTGTGTGTGGGGGAGAGAGTGTGTGTAGAGAGACAGTGTGTGTGTGTGAGAGAGAAAAAGAGAGAGTTTGTGTTTGTGTGAGAGAAGAGTGTGTGTTTGTGTGTTTTGTCTCCATTGTGGTTGCATGTTTCTATTTTATCAATGAATTTCTCTGTGGCTGCTGCTAGTGAGGTGAATGTAAGTGTAATTAGGAATTAATAAGGTGTGTGTCTGATAATGAAATGTTTCCAGTGAATAAAGATAGTAATAGGTTAGAAATCTGTGGGATGAAAGTAATTTTAAGACCAGATTTACACATGCTTATAATTGAAATATTTTTTATTGCAAAGACGATCAGATTCAAGAGCATTGCAAGGTTTATTTATTCAGGGATTTTGTTGAACAGTTGCACTTTCACATCAACATTATCATCTCTTTAAACACTTTGTTGATTCTTATTAGATCTTTAGGTTCACTTACTGTAAACAGATTGAACATGTGCTGAATGTACATTAGTGTCTGAGTTACGTAGCTTGTTGCTGTTCGTTAAATACATCACGTGTTCATGTTTCGGTGTTAATGTCTGATGTCCGGATGTCTGGGTTCTCTAGAGTAGTTTCTCCTGTTTTTTTATGCTGCAGACGTATGAACGAATCAGGGTCCAGTGATGATGGAATTGAGGTTATACTGTTATTCCTATGAAGCCTGGGGGGGGTGGGGGGGGGGGGGGGGGGAGAAGCAATGCCATTGAAAAAAAAAAAAAAATTACATTTCAGGTAATTTGATAATGAACTTCACTTTATTTCTCAGACAGACTGAATCCATTCAGAGACACGGGTATGCCGCTTACCTTAATTTCTGCTCTCAAACCCTGAAGAATGAGTGATCTCTGTTCCTCTGATGATCTCCAGTGTACCGCGGCTCCTGCTCAGAACAGCACGACAGATTGATTTGCATCAGATGAATCCTCTGACTCTGCGGGAGATGAGAATGGATTATATTGAGTTCTCCTGTGGAGGGAAAGTGAGAAACGCCTCTCATTTTTTTAATTTTCTCCACCAATCCAGAGAAGAAAAGGCTCACAAAGTTTCAAACTCTCCAGACTCTGAAACGCGCTGGGCTTCATATGAGCACCGATGAACGTTAATCTGCTGCGTTTCAAAAGAAAAAAAAGTGCATCAAGAGACAAATACTTAGTGCATAATATAATGTCACAAATTTGCAATGTGAGACCATAGTTTCTGTTTCTGTACAGACACAAAGCGGTGAGCCTACATGAGGAAGCTATTGAACAATTTACATCGGTCAAAGTTGAGCCTACAGAGAAGCTATTGAACATTTACATAGTTGAGCCTAATATACGATATCTGGTAATTTGTATAGTGTATGATACTGAAATAAAAATGCAAATGCATTAAAATAAAGTAAAAACTGGGCTGGCCGATATATATAAATTTCATATTGAATTTCAGATTTATATGAGGCCTATATTTTTATCTTATATAATATTAATTTTATATTTGTGTATAGCTGTATACAATAAGACACTGTATATATACATTTCATATTTTGAGAGTTTTATATAATATGTCCCGGCCCAATGTAACCTATTGCTATATATAATCTAATATGCATTGCATGGGATTTAAATGTACGCTTAGCCGGTTGCGCCTCCCCACCATTTTAAAACTATAAATTTCAGGCGTTTAGTATATATGATACATGCTTAAATGTGTGTGTGTGTGATTAAAACCTTCATATGGTCTGAGTATATCTTTACGTGCTTAGTAGTGAAATTTGATATGCATTAAAATAAATAATGCATCTTAAAATGACCTATATCAATTTCATTTATTTCTTGATATATTGTTAGAATAATGCATATGCATAAAAATACATTACAATTCGTGATCTTAATCTTAGATTACTCGTTGAATATAACATAAGCTCAAGAATGACAATTATGACACAATGTATATGATAGGGTCAAAATACTATAGCCTCATTATATTATAATTTGTGTTAAGCAATATGTTTACTCATGTGCCCATTTAAGTACTTAAATGACACACTTGAATAATTATAACTATAGACAAAAAAAAAAACTGCAGCCAGAGAAAGTGAGTGAAATGGGTAGAATAAATTGTATGTCATGAGAGACTGTGTGTGTGTTGAGGTTAATAACAGCTGGTTAAATGTGTGAGAATAATTGCAGGCTGTGATGTGTTAATAGCCTCTGTACAGGTGTTGAGCCACTTATGTGAGATTATCTCTCTCTCTCTCTCTCTCTCTCTCTCTCTCTTATATCTGTCTCTCTCTGCTCGCACTCACAAAGATTTAAGGAGTTTCTCATTGTGTGTGTCTTGCTCTTGTAAGGGGTGGAGTGGGCTCTTGAATACAAAGAGCTTTTTTTTTCTTCTCGTGTGTGTGTGTGTGTGTGTGTGTGTGTGTAGGGTGTGGTCGTGCGGGGGTCATTAATATTACTAATTAGAAGGCCTCAGAGCCACAGGCTGCTATAAGTGGGAGCTGATCTCGGTACGGGAGCGCATCAGAGTCCCGCACACATTGGGTTCGGTTCCGTCTGCCCGCGGAGGCGCTCGGTCGCTGAAGTCCAGGTTCAGGTCTCAGCTGTGTGAGATCATCACCTCTGATATCCTGCACAGCTTCCTGTACGGCGCGCCGTGGGCAGGAACGTGCTGGGGTAGAGAATCCGTGCGAGCGAAGCAGAGAGCGGGACCGCGTTCACCGCCGAGGCTTTCTGGCCCGCTAGCTCAGTCCATCCCGGAGGTATCCGTTGGTAACGCTGCAGGGGGGCGTCCCATCACTGTTTTCCCAGTCAGCTCAATGAACAGAAGAAGGGTCCCAATTTACCAGAAATTACACTATTTGTGAAATATCCTTTCGATGTTTATGTTTTCTAAAGTTTGAACCTAAAGATTAAACATTTATGATATTATCGATGCATTTAAAGTGTTGCTGGGTCCACCTTTACAAGCGATACTTATATAGTTCGGATTAAGTGATTAAACTGCCGAAAAAAGTTTGTTGTTTTTTTTCAAGAAATTAGAAATTACATGACTGTTAGATTTCAAAGTTGCTGAGAGGAAATGTTATTTGTTATAATTGTGTAGAGTGATTATTGGTTTTGTTATTAAAAATGTGCCGATTATTAATCATAATAGAATTAAAGAATCGGACAAAATAAACCGTTTTTGTAAAATTCGCAAAGAAAAAAAAAACGCATGGCCTTTTTTGGTTTTCGCCGCCATTATTGGTTTTTGCGTTTTATTTATATTTGTATATTTGGTGTTTTTTTTGCCGTCAAATAAAATGATTTTTATTTGCTTTAAGGTCACGCGGACAAAGACGGTAAAACGGCACGATTTGTTTTCCGAAACGAAACTCGGTCGTGATCTGGTCAGTGGAACAAAACTCTCTCTCGTCTGCACTGGAGAACAGTCTTCCCAAGCTCCTTCAAGGATGTAGTTCTCCAGCATTTCGTGTCTCCTTTCTTTGGCTCCATTGAAGGCTGTTAAGGCGGTGAAAGGATGCTCTCGCACCACACGCGCGTTCGGTGTGTAACCAACGCGGATCTGAATTAAGCGGCTTTAAATTCATTTGGTTACCTTTGTGCTTACCTGAGAAAGCCAGAGAAAAGATCCCCATCTCGCATTCACGGCGATCCTCTGCGGACATGAGCTCGCTGGCATACATCCGCCTTCTACTCCAGCTAACACCATGCCAGTGATACGGCTTCTTTCTGTCTATCAGATTCACGGGCATCATGTCAAAGACAGATTAATCGCCTTTCCAGCTTTTTGTTGCGCGAAAATTCACTGCGTCGTTTTTATAAAAAGCCATCGCTTCATTCAAACTAGACTAGTAGTTACCTCGATACCAAACTCGTGAACTGAAAAGGATAATGCATGTGGCATGGAGTAATGATCTGTCGCAGTGCACACGTGAGAATAAACGAGAGTGTCAGATGTAATGCGGAACGAATGCGTGTCTTCAGTATGAGCTTTCTGTTGCGCAACAACGACGCGCGATTATCTTTGATTTTACGTTAAATGCCGGAGGCGTCTTTCTTTGTCGCTGTTCAATGCTGGCTTTTATCAGTTTCCCTCCCCATACATTTAACCGCACTGTTAATACGAGGGTAAATAGCAGGTCATATTTATGTGACCAAAATAATAATAAAAGGGGATTTCATTTTTCATTCATTCGTTCGCAGCGTGTACGCTGTCTGCCAAAGGTGATTAGTTGTGATTACAAAGATTGAGCCCCTTTTCATTTATTCATTTATTGTCCTATAACATCAGCGGATAAAAAACGAATGAAATCATCGAATACTGCTTTTTATTAATCGCGGGATTTCGTTTCTTTGACAATGATTATAGCTAAAAAGTTCAGCCTTTATTATATTAAAATGTTCAACATGAACAGCGTAGATATTAACTAACAATAATTAACCAAAATGTTTTGTGAATACCGTAAAACAAGCAAAAACGATTCGTTTAAATATTTAATTCGTTTACACCGATTACTAGCGATTAGAAGTTCAAATGTCCAATTTAAAAGTGTCATTTTCTATTGTTTGCCAATGTCCTAGTAAAAAAAACAATGTTCATGGTTATATTGTGTAATATTAGCTTCTGTATGGATGTGCCATGTGCTGTTAGGACTATATATACTAACAGAATACATATTTAATCTGTATATCACATGTTTCTTTTAGTCTTAGTAACTTATTCGCATTTAACGTGACATTGATCATTTTTTTTTGTTTTTGCAAAAATTAAAGGATAACTGTACATGTACATGTTTGTTTGTAACGGCCTATAAATAGTAGGCCAGGGACAATGCTACATCCAATTGAAGGTTTAGCTACATGTTAATGATGAAGAGCAGAAAAGTTGCGATGAGTTGACCTAACATTTACAGCCCAAAATGTGTTTATTTAAATGGAGCGATAAAATGATTTTCAACCACTTACTACGTTGAAAAATGTAATAAATTCAATGTAGATCATTTTTATTTTCGATGTGTGAGCAAGATAAAGTAAGATTCAACCCGTTGTCGGTATTATGTATTTACAGACAGATATTGATATTTGAATAATTAAGTATATAGTAATATATTAGGCATCATGTTATTAAAGAGTTCCAAATATGTAGGGTTTTCACAGTGATATTGCGACATTGAGACTGCAGAAAAACCATTTTTTTCTATAGTGTGAAAAAACATTAATCTAATAGAGAGAGGTTGAATAAACACCAGTAATGACTTTATTTGATATTGCATGCGTGCCGAGGTGTCCTGCAGAGGTGCAGAAGCGTCTTTGTCATTTTTTTTTCTAGTCTGGGTGTCCTGCCCCCAGCGAGCGTCATCATCGCCCCAGGAGCTCTAGTCCCTGCGCCAGAAAGGTTCTGGGGATTTTCTCCATCGTACCTGAGATCAAAGCTGGACCCACTGAGATGGGGCCCTTTCTCTGGGAGGCTCGTGCTACCCCCGCAAGCACGTCGGACACTTGCGGCATAGGAACAATCAACCTCTGAGGAGAGGTTGTGTGCGCGTGCCATTATGGGTTTTTTAACGTTTTGTTGTCGTGGTGCTCATTATTCTGCATGAGATATGCCGTTTCACAGTGATTATTTTTCTTTTGTGCCGTTTAAAGGAGTGGTTTACTGAGCGAGATTTGGTCGGAAATGTGTGTGTGGCTGTCAGGTGTTTAATGAGGACGGCACAGCTGCGCTGCCTTACATCGATTGCCCAGTCAGTGAGGCACCCAGCCGCCCACAGCACCTTGGCATGACCTACATTAGATGGTGCCCGGAAGAGACAGTGACAGAAACCTGGAGGGCTGCCCTCAGACGCGGCCAGCCCGAGGCATCTTCTACAGAGACTATCTAGGAGGTTTCAGGCGGGCCCTTCTGTGGTGTCTGCTCTTTAGATATGCTGAGCACGCTGCTGGACTGATGATGATGGAACACACAGTGATCAGCAGTGGAATTATGGAATTTAATATAGGAAATATAAAAAACATATTTTTAGTATTTTTAAAACGTTTTTAAAAACAATAGACAATTACAAACATATTAGGAGACAGCAAAGAAAACATTGCTTTTTGTTTTTGTGTGCTGTTGTTTTTTATGATTTTGCGCTGTGTTAATGCACGCTAACATAGAAAGTATATTTTATCAGAATTTTAATATCGTCAACGCTTATTTTAAACATATATTACACTTTCTGTTACAATTAAAATAATTGTGTGTGTGTGTGGTGTGTGTGTTTGTGTGTCGGTTTTTTCTATCTTAACTGTAAATAACTCTGTGTAATGGTAGGCATCACTATATTATCTGTTAAAACATGGTTGCAAAACAAATGCTGATGCCGAATATTGCAATATCAAATAGATCAATATATCAATGTAAACCCCATATAAATGTTAAATATTTGTCTACAATTACAGTATAAACTTATGAGGAAATATTGTCATGCGATAACATTTTTTTGTTGTTTCATTATTTTTATCATTAGCGTTGTCGTTAATGCAAACAGCATATAAAAAGCCAAAAATGTTTATTTTTGATTGTTGAATTGTTCTAATCTTTAGCATGTTTCATATTCCTTTCATAAAATCTCATTTCACTTTAAGTACAATAAAGATAGTTTTTGCCTGAGCATTTTTGTAAACAAACTCGACGTCATTTAAACCAAGGCGTTAAAATCACTGACAATTAAATAATGTGGGTAGTTAATGATGAAGGATCAGATGTATGATATACCCAAACCTGTATGTGCGAAAAATATTAATATATAATTTTTTGACAGTATACATTTTTTGTCCGTCTAAAGGTCCTCTGTGTAACTTTCTGAATTGATGCCACAAGTGCCGATTAATTTATAAGAAAAAAACACCGAGAAAGAAGAAAACAAACAAACAACACAACACAAACTGGAGTAGGTATGTCTAGGATGAGTCAGATGTTGGTATTGCTGGATAATATCACCAAATTATGTTAATTGGACAAAGTACAAATAGTATCAAATTCCACACACATCCAAAGTTGATGATTGCAAACAATTCTTCCAGCTAACATCACTAGGACGTCGTTCATTTCAGAGTGATATCTAGCTCTTTATATATTGTTCTCAAACCATTAGCATACAAATAAACATTATTCACCCCTCTTACTTGGACGCATAATAATATGCAAAGAAGTTGTAGCCTGACAATCCTGTTTTAATGTTTTTACATGTTTCTATGTTTGCAGTCTTGGGTAAGAAAGAAGAATACATTTTAAAATGTAACTGTTCGCCAATACTGTTTGCAAACGATTAAAATCATAAATGTCATATGGTGACCGTGATACAGCAAATATAGCACATGTCAGTGTTTATGTAAAGAGGGAACGTGACCTGAGTGCTTTGTGTTTCCAGGGGGGGACTCTTCCTCCGGAGAAGGAGCTGCTGGTTTGGTATGGGAATCTCCCTGTGAGTAACACTTTCCTGGGTATTCCTGGTGTTCACATGGGCAGAGGAGTGAGCACCACAATATACAGAAGAAGAGCGGTTATGTGTTCACCTGCAGCTTCTGCGTGATGACAAAATCACAGCCGTCTCAGATTTAAGTCATTATAAGTGTTCTGTAGCTTTATTGCATGATGCGTTTACAGAGCCCCCCTCTCCCTGATGGACCCCCACGAGAACCGCAGAGCTAGAGGCTCATCCTCGCTGCCCAGATGACGTGTACACGTGTGCCCTCTGGTGGTGCATTGTGGGGTATTGCTGTCCACATTTTGACATCGTCCATTATGGTTTAAAAGAAAGACAATATTTTGTCTAGCTAATTATTTTACTCTTTCATTTGTGCATGCTTTATAAATTCATTGTCCGAATGTATTATAATAAGTGACTCCTTTACCAGGTACTAATTTGTATTCAGCCCTAGAACAAAATATAGGCTCTATAACTAAGTTTCTTAACACAAGAGTAACACAGCATGAAAAAAACTATCAGTTTTTCAAACACTTTAAATCTTAAAGTACGTAGTCAAGGCTTAACTTGCTTTTCTATAGAAAGCATAAAATCATCAAATAACTTTTGGTTGTCCTTTAAATGAGCTGAGTTAAGAAATAAAATAATGCATCAATTAACAGTTATTGCATACCTAATTCAGGGACTGAATCGGCATCCAATCTGTTACCCATTCCATTCTGTTATAGTTATTAGTTTAAACCTAAGATCTAAACTTGCATAAAACCACACAGATCAGGCTTAAAACTGAACTAGACCACTGTTATTTTCGCATTCATTGAGGTACATTTGATTTGGTTAATATGTAAGATAATTAGATGTTTTTTAATTTTCAATTTCCATTTTCAATTTGATTTGGAATTTTTTTTTTTTATTTTTTTTTTTTTATGTCTGTGTAGTTTTTAGTTTTAGTAGCTACTTCAACTTAAAACAAAAATGATGCCTCGGAATTGCTAAAATTAAAAATTATAAAATATTTATGTGCAATTTAAATGTATATGATTTTATTTCAGTTAATGTTTATTTTAGGTTAGTTTTATACAACACAAATTAAGCTAGTTAAGAGGGTTGCAAAAATTGTGAAATTTATACAATGTCTAATATGATGTATAATTTAACCTCAAAAAAATAAAATAAAACCGATATAATATTTTAACACATAATATTTACTCCAATCTCCTGAGGGTTGAACAAAACATTTTCTGACAGTTTTTCACCTCATTTTAGAAAAAAAACTGACTTTTTGGAGCCCTTTTTTGTATCAGTTAGTGGAAACTGTGTTTATTTTGCTAATAAAGTAAAAAAGTTAACGTGGTAGCTTCTTCAGAGTCAGAGACTGAGTCGTTTTCATTCTCCTCCACAGCAGACGACTCTCAGGTGTGCGACGCCGCGTCTTCCTCGCTGTCCTCCTCTTCCTCCTCGAGTCGCATGCGCTGCGTCATCTGCCACCGCGGCTTCAACTCCCGCAGCAACCTGCGCTCGCACATGCGCATCCACACACTGGACAAGCCCTTCGTGTGCCGCTTCTGCAGCCGCCGCTTCAGCCAGTCCTCCACGCTGCGCAACCACGTGCGTCTGCACACCGGCGAGCGCCCTTACAAGTGCACCGTCTGCCAGAGCGCGTACTCGCAGCTGGCCGGCCTGCGCGCGCATCAGAAGAGTGCGCGACACAGACCCAGCGGATCGAACTCTGAGGCCGTGCACATGCCAGCCGTTTCCCATCCTGCACTGCTGCGCCACATCCCCGCCATGGTGCTCTGAGAGCGCAGGCGCAGACGCATGCACTTTAATCAGCGCCAACCTTCTGCAATAAGAGCCACGGCTGGAACTGTGAGAGAAACCACGGGCTGGAGGATGAGGATGAGGATGATTGTAAGAGAGAAATGGACGATCACTGGATGCAGATCACAAATCAAACATGACTCATAAACAGGGTTTCTGCAGGCTTTATTAGACCAAGTAAAGATAACCTCAATATGGCCTTAGCAACACGATTTTCAAAATAGATCTCCAATACTTTTAAAAACTTTATGCTACTTTTCCTCAGTGTTTTTGTCTTGTTTTCCGATTGAATTTCTGAAGATTCCAAGCAAAATATCATAAAAAGTCTTGTTTTCTGAGAAACTGATCAAAATGACGTGAGTTTATGACTAAAACAAGAACAGATATCTCCAGGTTCAGGTTCAGAGAAATAAACTCAATGCAATGCAAAGTTTTCATTCCCCGTTCTGGCTTTAATCATAAACTCACTTCATTTCTCAGAAAATAAGACTTCATTTGTTCAGTTTGCATCTTAAAGATGTTGTTATTTAAGAGATTTATTTTTGCAGTTCATGCAGCAATGAACACCATGACTTTATGAATTTAAGACTCTGAGTTAAAATATTTTCAGGCCTTGGTTTCTTGAAAAAGTGAATTTTAAACGTGATGTGATGAAGACAAACACAAAGGAAAACTCTCTTCTAAGGCCTTGGTTTCTTGAAAAAGTGGATTTTTACTTTTGGCGTTCATGCAATGCATCATGGGATGCTTTTAAACCGTTCATGATGCTTCTCCTTCACTGTCGAGCTGAAGCATTCGATATTACATTGCAGTGCATTCAAGTAAATATGTTTCAGGTTCATAAAGAAATGCATAAGAATGATTCTAGATCACAACTTTTTTAAGTTCACAGATTCACTCAAGTGTCCAAACGTTTCGCTGCACTGCAAAAATCTTCCTCCTCGATATTTCTGTCTCGTTTTCCAGTTCCTAAACATCCTTAAATCAAGACACAATTACCTGAGAATATATTAAGTCTTGTTTCCTGCAAAATGTATCAAAATGAAGTGAGATCATGTTATATGTTATTTCACTTGTCAAGTAATTGTGTCTTGATTTTAAGACTGTTTAAATATTTGTACTGAAAAATCTTTTTTTTTTTTTTTTTTTTTTTGTATGGAGTGCATTTTAATCTTCATGTATGTTGATGTTTCTACCTGATCTATAAAATAGACTTTACTGCAATTCAGAGACAGTTGTGCATAAAGATTCAGTTCAGCAATAAATTAAAGCTTTAAAGAGACAAAGACAAAACATCAAACCATTTTCTGCCTCTTCGGGTCTGCAGCAGAGCTTCTGATGAATAAAGACGAGTAGGCTATAAAGTTGAAATGTTTGTGAACGATGTTAATCTGCAAACACTGGATGCAGTTGCTTGGCCCAGTGGATCTTGTGAGTCGGTTCGGTGGATCAGGCAATCGCACAAATCAGCGTTAAGATGTATTGTATTTTTATTTTTTATGTTACATGTTTGTATTTTTTTTTTTTTTTTTTTTTTTTGTGATTTGGATCATTCCCATGAGTTTTTTTTTTTATTTATTATTATACATTTTTATGACTGAGGTTTTGTTCAGTTCTTACTACTTTTCTGAGATTTTTTTCATTTCCAAAAATTTTTTTTTTCAAGATTTTGTCAGTTTTCAAGACTTTTCCAAGTCTTTTTTTCACAATTTTATTTATTTTTGTGACTTTGTCGAGATTTCGTTGAATTCTCATGAATTTTCACGATTTGGTTCATTTTCTTGAGGTTTTTGGGGTTTTATTCATTTTTATGACTTTTTGAGGTTTTTTTAGTTTTTGTCAAGTTTCATTACTTTTTCATGATTATATGCATTTCAAGACTCTTTTGAGATTTCGTTAAATTTTCATTAATTTTTCATGATTTTATTAATGTTTCATGCCTTTTTGCGATTTATTTTATTTTTCATGAGTTTTTAAAATTGTATCCATTTTCATATATTTTTCATGATTTTCTTCATTTTTCATAACTTTTCGCAGTTTGGTTTATTTTCATGACTTTTTCAAGATTTTGTTAATTTTCTTGACTTTTCCAAGATTTTGTTCATTTTCAGAATTTTGTTCATTTTCATATTTTTTTTTCTCAATTTTTTTCAAGTTTCATCACTTTTTAAAGATTTTGCGAAAATTTCATGACTTTTTCATGGTTTGTTCTTTTTCATGACTTTTTAAAGATTGAGTTCATTTTTATGATTTTTTGATTTTTTTTTGTTTTTCCATTTTCATGACTTTGAAGATTTTGTTAATTTTTATGACTTTTATGAGATTTTGTTCATTTTCATTTTTATTCAATTTTATGACTTTTTTGAGATTTCATAGAATTTTCCTGTTTTTTTTTTTTTTTTATTTTTTTTTTGTTTTTTTTTGTGTTTTGTGTTTTTTTTAAGTTTGTTTTTTTATTTGTTTTTTTTTTAATTTTCATGATTTTTTAAAAGGTTTTGTCAAATTTTTATGATTTTATTAATTTTTCATGGCTTTTTGCCATTTGGTTCATTTTCATGAGTTTTTTGAAATTTTGTTCATTTTTATGACTTTTTGAGGTTTTGTTCAAATTTTGTTTTTTCATCACTCAAAAGTTAGACTATTAATGGCGAAAGCAGTTCTATGTATGTAACCTATAACCTTCACAGGTGAACAAATGTCAACTATTTCTCCAATACCTGAAGAAACTATATTTTACACCATGCCAACCTTCCACGGCAATATTACAATAAACAACTATGTGATAAATGTGATGAATGATGAGCGTGCTCAAGCACAGTGCAACATAGGCACTCTCTTCAACTGTGTTCCAACTCAGTTCAGCCTAAGCGCTATCTTCACTGGGCTTCGGCGCGTTTGGGAATGGCTGCAGATGTGCTGGAAGTCCTGCTGCGACAGAAGAACAACACTTCTCTATTAACACTTTTGGCAGAGGACAATTTGAGCGCTTTTTCACCATCATCCCATCCAGTGTTCAGGATAACAATTGAACGAAGCAAAGATGTGGCAGCCCAGATATTTTCTTCCAACTATCCACCCTGATTCTGAGTCTGGAACCAGACATTAAAACCAGCAAAGGGGATCTGACAGACAATCTACCTAAGCTGATGAACCCACGGGCCCACAGCTTTCATAACTTCTGGACTTTCATGATTTCTTTCTTGATACTGCAATTCCTTAAAACCATTAATTTGTTAATTCCACTATTTCATTGATGATAACCGACATGGTTTATTGATGATGATTTATTATTCTTTAATAAAAAATCTTAAAGCATGAATTATACACATTGTTCGTTTTGTATGAAATTTGAATATTTGAATTAATATGGACTTTAAATGAACTGAGTTTTGGGGTTTAGCGAAAGTCCCCTCTGTTGGGGGCGGGTTGTTCGTGGTGCGAGGTCCCCTCGGTTGCAATCTTGTTCATTTTCACTATTTTATTCATTTTCATGTTTATTTGAGGTTTTATTCATTTTTTTGACTTTAAGGTTTTGTTAAATTTTCATATGTTTTTCAAGATTTTGTTCATTTTCATGATTTTTTTTTTTCATTACTTTTCGCGATTTGGTTCATTCCCATGAGTTTTTTTTTTATTTATTATTATACATTTTTATGACTGAGGTTTTGTTCAGTTCTTACTACTTTTCTGAGATTTTTTTCATTTCCAAAAAAAATTTTTTTTCAAGATTTTGTCAGTTTTCAAGACTTTTCCAAGTTTTTTTTTCACAATTTTATTCATTTTTGTGACTTTGTCGAGATTTCGTTGAATTCTCATGAATTTTCACGATTTGGTTCATTTTTTTGAGGTTTTTGGGGTTTTATTCATTTTTATGACTTTTTGAGGTTTTGTTAGTTTTTGTCAAGTTTCATTACTTTTTCATGATTATATGCATTTCAAGACTCTTTTGAGATTTCGTTAAATTTTCATTACTTTTTCATGATTTTATTAATGTTTCATGCCTTTTTGCGATTTATTTTATTTTTCATGAGTTTTTAAAATTGTATCCATTTTCATATATTTTTCAAGATTTTGTTAATTTTCATGACTTTTCAAGATTTTATTAATTTTTATGACTTTTTGAGGTTTTGTTCAATTTTCTTGACTTTTCCAAGATTTTGTTCATTTTCAGAATTTTGTTCATTTTCATATTTTTCTTGACTTTTCCAAGATTTTGTTCATTTTCAGATTTAAAGATTTTGCGACAATTTCATGACTTTTTCATGGTTTGTTCTTTTTCATGACTTTTTAAAGATTGGGTTCATTTTTATGATTTTTTTATTTTTTTTTTCCATTTTCATGACTTTGGAGATTTTGTTCATTTTCATGACTTTTATGAGATTTTGTTAATTTACATTTTTATGACTTTTTTGAGATTTCTTAGAATTTTCCTGACTTTTTTATGATTTTATTCATTTTTCATGCCTTTTTGCAATTTGGTTCATTATACATGAGTTTTTAAAATTGTTTTAATTTTCATGATTTTTTTAAAGGTTTTGTCAAATTTTTATGATTTTATTAATTTTTCATGGCTTTTTGCCATTTGGTTCATTTTCATGAGTTTTTTGAAATTTTGTTCATTTTTATGACTTTTTGAGGTTTTGTTCAAATTTTGGTTTTTCATCACTCAAAAGTTGGACTATTAATGGCGAAAGCAGCTCTATGTATGTAACCTATAACCTTCACAGGTGAAAAAATGTCAACTATTTCTCCAATACCTGAAGAAACTATATTTTACACCATGCCAACCTTCCACGGCAATATTACAATAAACAACTATGTGATAAATGTGATGACTGATGAGCGTGCTCAAGCACAGTGCAACATAGGCACTCTCTTCAACTGTGTTCCAACTCAGTTCAGCCTAAGCGCTATCTTCACTGGGCTTCGGCGCGTTTGGGAATGGCTGCAGATGTGCTGGAAGTCCTGCTGCGACAGAAGAACAACACTTCTCTATTAACACTTTTGGCAGAGGACAATTTGAGCGCTTTTTCACCATCATCCCATCCAGTGTTCAGGATAACAATTGAACGAAGCAAAGATGTGGCAGCCCAGATATTTTCTTCCAACTATCCACCCTGATTCTGAGTCTGGAACCAGACATTAAAACCAGCAAAGGGGATCTGACAGACAATCTACCTAAGCTGATGAACCCACGGACCCACAGCTTTCATAACCTCTGGACTTTCATGATTTCTTTCTTGACACTGCAATTCCTTAAAACCATTCATTTGTTAATTCCACTATTTCATTGATGATAACCGACATGGTTTATTGATGATGATTTATTATTCTTTAATAAAAAAATCTTAAAGCATGAATTATACACATTGCTTGTTTTGTAGTAATTTTCAATATTTGAATTAATATGGACTTTAAATGAACTGAGTTTTGGGGTTTAGCGAAAGTCCCCTCTGTTGGGGGCGGGTTGTTCGTGGTGCGAGGTCCCCTCGGTTGCAATCTTGTTCATTTTCACGATTTTAGTTTCATGTTTATTTGAAGGTTTTATTCATTTTTTTGACTTTAAGGTTTTGTTAAATTTTCATATGTTTTTCAAGATTTTGTTCATTTTCATGATTTTTTTTTTCATTACTTTTCGCGATTTGGTTCATTCCCATGAGTTTTTTTAAAATTTAATATTATACATTTTTATGACTGAGGTTTTGTACAGTTCTTACTACTTTTCTGAGATTTTTTTCATTTCCAAAAAATTTTTTTTCAAGATTTTGTCAGTTTTCAAGACTTTTCCAAGTTTTTTTTTTTTAATTTTTTCATTTTTTGTGACTTTGTCGAGATTTCGTTGAATTCTCATGAATTGTTCACGATTTGGTTCATTTTTTTGAGGTTTTTGGGGTTTTATTAATTTTTATGACTTTTTGAGGTTTTGTTAGATTTTGTCAAGTTTCATTACTTTTTCATGATTATATGCATTTCAAGACTCTTTTGAGATTTTGTTAAATTTTCATTACTTTTTCATGATTTTATTAATGTTTCATGCCTTTTTGTGATTTATTTTATTTTTCATGAGTTTTTAAAATTGTATCCATTTTCATATATTTTTCGAGATTTTGTTCATTGTCATGACTTTTCAAGATTTTATAAATTTTTATGACTTTTTGAGGTTTTGTTCAATTTTCTTGACTTTTCCAAGATTTTGTTCATTTTCAGAATTTTGTTCATTTTCATATTTTTTTTTTCTCAATTTTTTTCAAGTTTCATGACTTTTTAAAGATTTTGCGAAAATTTCATGACTTTTTCATGGTTTGTTCTTTTTCATGACTTTTTAAAGATTGGGTTCATTTTTATGATTTTTTGATTTTTTTTTTTCCATTTTCGTGACTTTGAAGATTTTGTTAATTTTCATGACTTTTATGAGATTTTGTTCATTTTCATTTTTATTCATTTTTATGACTTTTTTGAGATTTCATAGAATTATCCTGACTTTTTTATGATTTTATTCATTTTTCCATGCAAAACTAACGTTCTGGGAACATTATAATAACATTAGGGGAGTGTTAGGGAATGAAAAATTGCTAGCTGGTTATTATGTTATTTAATTGTATTAAGATTTATATTTGTTATATATTATAAATCACATTTTAATGTACTGTATAATTACACTAGCGTTCGAAAGTTTGGGGTCAGTAAGACTTGTAATGTTTTTTAAAAAAGTCTCTTATGCTCATCAGGGCTGCATTTATTTGATCAAAAATACAGAAAAAAAACAGTAATCTGCCAAAATGTTATTACAATATGAAAATGTTTTTCTATTTTAATATCCTTTAAAATATAATTTATTTATGTGATGCAAAGCTGAATTAAAATCAGTCATTACTCCAGTATAAAGTGTCACATGATCCTTCAGAAATCATTCTAATATGCTGATTTATTATTAGAATTATCAATGTTGGCAACAGTTGTACTGCCAAATATTTTTTGGGGAAAATGCGATACTTTTTTTCGGATTCTTTTGATGAATAAAAAGTTAAAAATAACAGCATTTATTCTAAAATAGAAATCTTTTCTAACAATATAAATCTTTTCTATCACTTCTTATCAATTTAACACACATCCTTGCTGAATGAAAGTTTTAATTTCTTTCAAAAAAAAGAAAGAATAAAAATTTACTCGGACCCCCCAAACTTTTGAATGGTAAGTGTATATTGTTAAAAAAGATTTCTATTTTAAATAAATGCTCTTCTTTTTAAGTTTTTATTCATCAAAGAATCCCGAAAAAAAATTATCACACGTTCCAAAAATTATTAAGCAGCACAACAGTGTCCAGCACTGATAAAAATCAGCATATTAGAATGAGTTCTGAAGGATCATGTGACACTGGATTAATGAGGCTGAAAAATCAGCTTTGCATCACAGCTTAAATAGATTTTGATGTATATTAACATAGAAAAACTTTATTTTACATCATAATAATATTTCACAATATTATATTTTTTCCTGTATTTTTATTCATATAAATGCAACCTTGATGAGCATAAGAAACTCATGTAAGAAACATTCAAAACCGTTCTGATCCCAAACTTTTGATCGGTAGTGTATGTTATGTATTACATTTTCATGTTTTATATGCTATCGCTGCACTCGTTGTCTTCTGTCTTCTGGTTTGCATTTCGACAGCCTGAAGGTAAGGTCGTACGAATTTATGAATGAACCGCTCGTTTTCAACTCTTTCTACGGTCTACTGACATCTGCTTCAAACATTACAAAGCTCATGATAACTTTCATTAACTCTTTAATTATTAAATCCACTTCACCAGCTACTCTTACTCTTACTTTTTCTTTTTATTACTCGTTGTTATAGATGTTTTTGAAGTGTATAAAGTGTCAATTTTAACAATTTATGGAATAGAGTTGGTGTATAGTGACTGTATCATGAGCGAGTTTGAATCATTCATTCAACCAATTCGTTCAACAGCAATGAATCATCCTTAATGAGTGATTCATTGACTCATTTGCTCAACCGATTCGTTGAGTCATTCAGGAACGAATCACCACTGCAGAGGTTGTGGCTTTGACCTGAACGAAGGAAAAACAGGCAAAGTGTCAAGTAATAGTGTTTTTAATTAACCTGTTGTACAAAAGCTATATCACACTTGGAAGCCTGCTATTTTTCAGAATATGAGCAGTTATGCTCGTGTAAGAATGCTTCAATATAGCATTTACAATTTAAGTACATTTTATTTTTTAATTATTACATTTAATACATTTTGCTAACATTCAAAATATCAAACTCATTATATTCCTCATTACATGATCATTTAGCAAATAAATCCATGACTTTCGATGAAGATAAAAATTTTATTTGCTATGCTGTCATACATGCTATATGAGATACAATAACTTTTATAATATTATTGAATTGATTATGTGTCAGTGAGTTTTTTGTTAGAATAACTAGCTTTCTACTGCATGTGTGAAAATTCACAAATATTGACAAAATCGCTTGTATGAGAATTAATATAAAACAAAAAATGAACATAAAAAGTATAATGTAAAATAAAAATATTAAAAATCTTAGTAAAACTGAAACAAATGATAGCAGTTGATAAATGAAGAGCTAGTAACCACTCAACACTTTAATGTGATCTGTATTCAGCAGAAGAACAAGCTCTTCTTGTGTTTAATGGGGTTTCATATCTCTACACTGCAGACAAATATGATCCTGATATCATAATGTTCATGTCAGTCACTATGAAGGACTGTTTTCCAGTCATCTGGCCCTCGTAGACTGAACGGAAGCCGCTTCTGTCGTCTCCATTTTGCCCTTCGGTTCTTGAACCACACCTACAACAATCACAGATTCACTGTTTGCATAGACTTTCAGCATTAATTTTGTTTTGTAGCTGTTGATGTTTGACTTTACATCACACAATTCTGAATTTACATCACACAATTCTGAATTTAAATATCGCAATTCTGACTTTACATTACGCAATTCTGAATTTACATCACGCAATTCTGAATTTACATCTCGCAATTCTGACTTTACATCACACAATTCTGAATTTACATCTCATTATTCTGAATATAGATCTCACAATTCTGACTTTACATCACGCAATTCTGACTTTACATCTTGCAATTCTGAATTTAGATCTTGCAATTCTGACTTTACATTACGCAATTCTGACTTTACATCACACAATTCTGAATTTACATCACAAAATTCTGAATTTACATCTCGCAATTCTGACTTTACATCACACAATTCTGAATTTACATCACAAAATTCTGAATTTACATCTTGCAATTCTGACTTTACATCACACAATTCTGAATTTACATTTCGCAATTCTGAATTTACATCTCATTATTCTGAATATAGATCTCACAATTCTGACTTTACATCTCGCAATTCTGACTTTACATCTCGCAATTCTGAATTTAGATCTTGCAATTCTGACTTTACATCACGCAATTCTGACTTTACATCACGCAATTCTGACTTTACATCTCGCAATTCTGACTTTACATCACACAATTCTGAATTTAGATCTCGCAATTCTGACTTTAGATCTCGCAATTCTGAATTTAGATCTCGCAATTCTGAATTTACATCACGCAATTCTGACTTTACATCACGCAATTCTGAGTTTACATCTCGCAATTCTGACTTTAGATCTCGCAATTCTGAATTTAGATCTCGCAATTCTGACTTTACATCACGCAATTCTGACTTTAGATCTCGCAATTCTGACTTTAGATCTCGCAATTCTGACTTTACATCACGCAATTCTGAATTTACATCTCACAATTCTGACTTTACATCACACAATTCTGAATTTACATCACAAAATTCTGAATTTACATCACACAATTCTGGTTTTATATTGATATTTTGTGAATTTAGATCTCGCAATTCTGACTTTACATCACACAATTCTGAATTTAAATATCGCAATTCTGACTTTACATCTCGCAATTCTGACTTTACATCACACAATTCTGAATTTACATCACAAAATTCTGAATTTACATCTCGCAATTCTGACTTTACATCACACAATTCTGAATTTACATTTCGCAATTCTGAATTTACATCACGCAATTCTGATTTTACATCTCGCAATTCTGAATTTACATCACAAAATTCTGAATTTACATCTCGCAATTCTGACTTTACATCACGCAATTCTGAATTTACATTTCGCAATTCTGACTTTACATCACACAATTCTGAATTTACATCTCATTATTCTGAATATAGATCTCACAATTCTGACTTTACATCACGCAATTCTGACTTTACATCTCGCAATTCTGAATTTAGATCTGGCAATTCTGACTTTACATCTCACAATTCTGACTTTTTACATCATGCTATTCTGACTTTACATCACGCAATTCTGACTTTACATCACGCAATTCTGACTTTACATCACGCTATTCTGACTTTACATCACGCTATTCTGACTTTACATCACGCAATTCTGACTTTACATCACACAATTCTGAATTTACATCTCATTTTTCTGAATATAGATCTCACAATTCTGACTTTACATCACGCAATTCTGACTTTACATCTCGCAATTCTGACTTTACATCATGCAATTCTGACTTTACATCTCATTTTTCTGAATATAGATCTCACAATTCTGACTTTTACATAACGCAATTCTGACTTTAGATCTCGCAATTCTGACTTTACATCTCGCAATTCTGAATTTAGATCTTGCAATTCTGACTTTACATCTCGCAATTCTGACTTTACATCTCGCAATTCTGAATTTACATCACGCAATTCTGACTTTACATCTCGCAATTCTGACTTTACATCATGCAATTCTGACTTTACATCTCGCAATTCTGACTTTACATCTCGCAATTCTGAATTTAGATCTCGCAATTCTGAATTTACATCACGCAATTCTGACTTTACATCACGCAATTCTGAGTTTACATCTCGCAATTCTGAGTTTACATCTCGCAATTCTGACTTTAGATCTCGCAATTCTGACTTTTACATCTCGCAATTCTGACTTAGATCTCGCAATTCTGAATTTAGATCTCGCAATTCTGAATTTACATCACGCAATTCTGACTTTACATCACGCAATACTGAATTTACATCACGCAATTCTGACGTTACATCACGCTATTCTGACTTTACATCACGCTATTCTGACTTTACATCATGATATTCTGAATTTACATCTCATTTTTCTGAATATAGATCTCACAATTCTGACTTTACATCACGCAATTCTGAGTTTACATCTCGCAAATTCTGACTTTACATCACACAATTCTGAATTTACATCTCATTTTTCTGAATATAGATCTCACAATTCTGACTTTACATCACGCAATTCTGACTTAAGATCTCGCAATTCTGACTTTACATCACACAATTCTGAATTTACATCTCATTTTTCTGAATATAGATCTCACAATTCTGACTTTACATCACGCAATTCTGACTTTACATCTCGCAATTCTGACTTTACATCTCGCAATTCTGAATTTAGATCTTGCAATTCTGACTTTACATCACGCAATTCTGAGTTTACATCTCGCAATTCTGAGTTTACATCTCGCAATTCTGACTTTAGATCTCGCAATTCTGAATTTAGATCTGGCAATTCTGACTTTACATCTCACAATTCTGACTTTACATCTCGCAATTCTAACTTTACATCATGCAATTCTGACTTTACATCACGCAATTCTGACTTTACATCACGCTATTCTGACTTTACATCACGCTATTCTGACTTTACATCACACTATTCTGACTTTACATCATGCAATTCTGACTTTTAGATCTCGCAATTCTGATGTTTACATCATGATATTCTGAATTTAGATCTTGCAATTCTGAATTTAGTTCTCGCAGTTCTGAATTTACATCACGCAATTCTGAATTTACATTATGATATTATATCTCACAATTCTGAATTTATATCTTGCAATTTTGACTTTACAGTATGTAATTTTTTTAATCTATATTTTTGGGTGAAGTATGACATGAATACTTAAGTTGCTGTTCAGGTGTGACAGTCACAGGTGAGTGGTGGATCACCTCGACTCTCTCCTCGCGCAGGTGTGTTCTCTGGGCCAGCTGCTCGCGGGTGTGGATGTCTGGATACTGGTTCTGTCTGAACAGATCCTCCAGAGCGTCCAGCTGCTCTTCTGTGAAGATGGTGCGATGACGCCGAACCCTCCTCTGAACATGACTGAAGCTTTCCCTGCCGTGAGCTTCTGCGGCGGAGTACGGCTCTGCAAACATCTGCTTACCCCAAACTACATGACAGGCTGGCAGCAACAAAAAACCACAAAGATCATCATCAGCCTAAGATAAGATTAAATGGGGAGAATATAATCAAACAGGTCATATTCCACCCAAAAATCAAACAGCATTATTTTCATCAAAATTAAGCAAATTTACAACTAAAATAGATATAATAATAATGAACTAAAAAAAAAATAATAAAAAAAAACCTGTTTACAAAAACTTAAATATAAAAATTCAATAAAATATATTTTTTCAATTTTAACTACAACATTCAGCTATGTATAAATAAAAATTAAATAAATATATAGACATATAAAACAAAATCTACTAAAAATGACACAATAACACACAACAAAATGAAAACTGCAAATTAACAAATAAAACTGATTAAAAATGTTAATGAAAACTCAATAATAAATATCTCAATACTAAAATAACACTGAACATAAAAAAAAAAAATTTAAGTTGCGTGAAATTAAATAAACATGAACAGAAATAACATAAAATGCATTATTTTTAAATTCTATTTTAGGTAGTTGCCAAGGAAACATTTCTGATTTTCATTTACTTCAACTTGATGTACTAAAATAACTAAAATTACAATCTAAATTAATAAAAGCTAGACATATATATAAATGATTATTGATGAAAAGAACGAAAAAATACTAAAACTTTAACTAAAATGAAATGTAAAATGTAAAATAATAGTTCTAAATGTTAATAAACAATATAATAATATCTCAATAACACTAAAATAACACTGATTTACACTACAGATTCATTAAAGAGAAATATAAAAATCTTGTCGTGTATAAACCCAATAATATATATAATATGATATAAAAAATCATTCTTCACATTTGTTTTCAAGTGTTATAGTGGTTGTGTTACATTTCCTTTATGCTTACATGAAAATATTTGTATACTATTATCTTTGCTGTATCACTCTGAAGAGAATGACAGGTGAAAACAGAGCAAAAAGTGACCATCATTAAAACAGTGCCAAACATTTTTGAGATCTGTGTGTTTCCTCAAAGATCAGGCTCTTTCTCTGAATCAGGAGTCATTAGTGATTGTGTGAGATTGATCTGACTGAAGGAGTGAAAGCTCTCTTACTGGCAGCTGTGTGCAGAATCTCTCCGCAGTGTGAACAGAGAAGCAGCAGGTCGACCTGAGGTCCGTCTGATTCATCGATTCAGGGGCCGGTTTCTCCTCGCAGGGCCCCGGGGCCGAGGGCTTCTCCAAGCCCAGGATCTTGTTGTCGTCTGCGCTCAGAATGCGGTCGATAGTGAAGGCAGAGCTCTTCTTGTCCATGGCATTCGTAGCTGGTTCTGAGCCAGAATGCGGTCGGGTTCAGAGCAGAACGTGTTCATATAGAGCCGGATCGCTCTGCTGTCTGTGTCAAACCCCCATTTACCAAATAGATTAAAAGCAAGGAGACAAAACGTAATCCCTCTATACAGCCCAGAGAAAAAATGTATAAAGTGGCTGAGAAATCCCAGCTAATCTGGGCAGTTTTGTGAAGGTGTTAGTGAGCGCTGGAGATGGAGGTAATCTGGCTTTAGCTGACAAGAAATCAGATTTCACTGTATCAAAATGAGATGTACAGAAAAGCCTCATTGTTGTGCTGGAAGATAAATGCACGGCATTATGTGCTTTGATTCTGCTGGATGCGACGGAGAGCATGAAGGTCTCCGAGAGGATCGGCTTTGGCTTCAGCATTTGCATGAGATTTCCTTCATATCACACCTGTTTAACCTCCAGATCCAAGCATTCACACTGATCCTGTGCTTCCTTTTCTTAATTATTATTTATTTATTGCAGATTGTTCAACACAAGACAGGGAACATCTATAAACGTAAGACACAACCACCAGGATGAACACAAAATAAATATGTATATTAAATAAATAAATTCAGTTAATAAAAAAAATAAATTCATTTAAATGATTAATTAAAATAATAAATATTTTGACATAGAAAACAATAAAACAAGTATAAAATGAAAAAAAAACTGATTCAAAATATTAATAAAAATATAATATCAGTGATACTAAAATAACACTGAACCTATAAAACATTTTTGTTACTTGAAATAAACATTAACTGAAATAAAATAAAATGCAAGAACTTTTTTGTTTTATTTGAGCTAGTTATTTTCAACTAAAATAACTAAAACTAAAACTGAAATAATAATTAATAAATGCTATAGACAAAATCTAAAAAATAATTAAAACTGACAAAACACACAAGAGAATTACTAAAACTAACTACAATTCAAATTAAAATCATAAATATAATAATTCAAAATATTAATAAATATATATATATATCTCTAAGTAACACTGATTTACTCCACAAATTATATTTTAAAAAATTGTTATGCGAAAAACTATTTACTTTATGCTTATTTTCATTAAAAAACATAAAACAAGTTTCAGACTTAATATGTTTTTTAAGTTAAATTAAGTAAGGCTCTGAAATATTTTCACAAACTCACACAAAAATATACTAAATGAGGGCTGACTTTTTTTTTTTTATGAATATACCCAGCAATAAAACCAAGTTTTGAACATCGAAGAAAAATCACACGTCATATCAAGAGGATATCTTAGCAATATCTTTCTTTTTTATTGCTTAAAAGTGTTTTAGGAATCATCATATTTAGTTTTGGGGTGAATTTAGGAAAAGCACTGTTTAATAATTAAACACGAGCACAAATGTTCTGATATTTGCTTGGTCGGTTTCTATAAATTCAATCCAGATTCAACTCATTCTGCCAGAACATGTTTTATATTTATAGGTTATGGTTCTAAAAATCAAGCTATATCTTAATTTCATATGTGAACAGCAGAAACACTCTTATCACTGAAAAAGGCCACGCTATTGTCAAGCTCCATTCATTCTCAACAAATCCCTCGTAATCATACACGTCCGTATACGCGCTTTTTTCATCCAGGAATTAATGGATTTTTAAAATCTGTTTTAAGCCACACAGATAAGCAGAATCCAAACCAGAATACAAATAAACAGTGTCTGTCTGCTGACTGAGAGCCATGTGCTCCACGAGCTCCAGATTCTGCGTTTCAGTGTCATGCTGATCGATTGAAAGACTTTCTGCCTCTCAGAAATCTGTTACTACTTACAATCTACACGTTTTTCTCCATTTCTGTGTTGTTTCTTCACAGTTATGGATGAATATGAAGGTTAAAAGGGCCTAGAGGAGATGTTTGTGCACCAGTAAACACCACAGAAACTTCTGTTCACCACAACATTTCTGCTTTAAGACATTAAGCCAAGAAAACAGCATTCATGAAGTGAAGCATCACTGACACGCTGCTTGATCAATGTCCACATGCGCTCAAATATATTAAAAATAATCCTCCAACTTACATTTGTGCTCACATTTATTTCACCTGAGATCATTAAAACAATATCAGGGAGCTTCGCTCTGAAAAATAAAGCTTCTTTATTGGCATTGATGGCTCCATGAAGAACATCCTTGGAAACTTTCCATTGGTTCTTTATAATGGAAAAAGATTCTTAATTAAAATAATCAAATGTTCTTCACACCACACACAACACACACACAAAACAGGTTATTTTAAGAACTGACCACTGAAAGCTTCGTCGAGGAAACCAGATGTGAAAAAAGAAAAAACACATTTGGAGCATTTATTTTGAAGAGTGTTCTTATTAATCACTGAAAGAAAAAGACGGCGGGAATCTTCAGCCATTCATCTGGACTTACATTTACAATGCATTAAGCAGCAGATTGCAGCAAGATAATTAGTGATATTTTACAAAACAGGGATGTCTGCAGCAGTAAATAAACCAGCGAGGGCATTTATTTGAGCACAAACTGAGATATTCACAGACATTCACAAGCATCTTTTATTCTGAGAGACGCAGAGAAGTGTTTCAGGACCGATCCTCAGCCTCCTGTACTTCAGTGTCACTGATCATCAACTCAGTTCTGGCTTTCTGCAGAATTCTCATGTTTCCGTGTTATTGTTAGTTCTGGTGTCTTTGTTCTGATTATCAGAGAGTCACTTTTCCTCGAGTTCATGCTTTTATGAATCAAAACAACAACAGACCGCTTCATTTAGTCACCGCCAAACATTATATTTATGCTTTATCTGGACTTCTCATGAAAATCCTCCAGTAAGTGGCAGTCTGCACCAAAACATTTAACGCTGAAAATATGCTTTTTGAAAAAAATGACTGATAATATGAAGACATGTTCTGTATCAGTTCTTCAGGTGGTTTCACTGAATGTGTTTGGAGTCAGAAGCGATGAATCCTGTCCGGGACACAGTTACCATGTTTGACTGCTTACTGTCTCTTACAGTGTGAGATTTGGGTCTTTTGCACCAATTAATAACTCCTCAAAGCTGAACAGAAGGAGAAGCCAATTATTCCATCGTTCACACCGAGACACAAACAGAAACAGAGCAACTCTTTTCTGAAACGTGGTAAAAAACGAGTGTTCAGTGCTCCTTGAACTCTGCGTCAAACATGATCTGCTGGATCTGCATCTTGACGGCGGCTCTCTTCTGCGGCGTCAGTCTTTTGAGGGCAGGGACGTAGCTCAAGAGGAACAGCTCGTCCTCGTCGAACGCTCGCTCGCGCTCTTTCTCGCAGCTCTTCAGCGCCTCGTTCTCCTCCAGCTTCCCGTTGAGGTTGCAGGCGGCGGCGGGCGGCGTGGTGCTGGTGGGTGACGGTCGGTCAGCGGCGCTGGAGTCGGAAGCGGACGCCTGCAGGGGCAGACCGGCGAGCAGCAGCTGGGTCAGCGGCGGCACCGGTTTGACCGGCGGCAGCTGAGTGACGATGGACAGCGGCAGCTGTGACAAGGGCTTGAGCTGCTGCTTGGACTCCTTCTCTTTCTCCGGGCCGGGCTTTGACTCGGCGCCGCTGGAGTCGTCGGGCGAGTCGTCCAGCTCCTCCGGAGCCTCGGCTTCACCGGGACGCTTCCTCTTCCTGATGTGAGCGTCCAGAAAGGCCAGGGTTTCTCTGTGCGGCCAGTAATGCAGGCGCCGGCCGCCCTCCTCCTTCCTCAGCTGGCACAGCCTCCTCTCTCGGATGTATCTGTCCCTGATGGTCTTCCATCTGCGCTTGCACTCCAGCACTGCAGACGCAAACACAGTCAGATCAGAGAGACCTGCGCCTGAAGCTGACACACACTCTTTCAAACATTTCTCTGATCAGAAACAATCACACACTAAACCAGAGTTATCACTGAAAGACTGCGCTGGTGTTTAGCTGAACTACTGTTGTTTCTTGTGTAATAAGAAGATGTTACATTGTTGTAAATGATGTATCGAAATCATATTGTTTATGAATATTGCTGCTGAGTTGGCTGAAAAACATAAATAAATAAACTGGTCAGAGACAGTGTACTGCTGAGACAACGACTCTGTAGTCTTCACTTGAGGTGTTTTCTGTTATTTGGTGATGTGTATTATATGCAAGCGATCAGATGAGCGCGGAATATGAACGCGACGCGCGCGCGCTACAGAAAACCAGTGCAGCGCGCGTCTGAATCTGCATGAATATGATATCTGCAATCATCAGTAAGCTGTAGATTGACTCTGATCTGGTGATATCTCTGTCTCTGATTCTTTTGATCTCGCAGCATCATGACGCTTCACTCGCGTGCTGAAGCAGACTTTATTCAGTCGCGCCGCACGCGTTCAGAAAGCACGCGCTTTTATAAAAAGTTGAAATCTTGATCAAACATCACTTCAGGAACTCAAGACCGCGTCCGGAATGAATCCCTGTAACTTCATGATATCGTGCATCATTTAAAGCGCGTCAAATCACAACGCGCCCGTTCTTATCAACGATCCGGACGCGTGTATGTCGCGTCGCGTCGCTCGCGGTATATACGCTGTGGAATTTCATCAAAGTCTGCACAACAGAAACACTTTACAGTCAGACGCTTGGCGTGGAACGCGCGCGTGATGTTGACGCACTGACCGGAGAGCCCGACGCACGCGGCGACCTCCCTCCACGCCTTCACCCTCCGCTCCGAGCTGCGATAATCGTGCAGCGACGCGTTATAAAGCACCGGGTACGCGTGCACCGTCTGGATGAGTTTCTCCGTCACGGCCATTGAGTTTATTGACTCGCTGCTGAGACGCGTCGAACGGAATCACACACGCTCGCGTCAAAAGTGCGCGACACGTCATGGCGGGATTCTGGACCAATCAGATTTCACTGTGGGAGGGACTAAACGGAGCGTCGCGTCACAAATAGAAACGACAAGCGTCAGTCAAAAGAACGCGGTTCATGCGTCAACGCTGCTGACAATAATAATAATAATATTATAGCAAAATAATAATATTCAGATATCTCAGGTCAGTTTTAAAGAGTTAAATAATAACACACATTAGGATCTTACACAGAACGCGTGTGATTTAAGCAATTTAATTTAATAGCATAGTTTTTTATTCATATAATTTATTGTACATCTGCAAGATGTATTTTTACCGTGTTTGCTCATCTGCAATACATCAATAGGATGTTTCCTATCAAAAGTCAAATAGACGATTAGCAGATGTCTTTAAGATGTCTATGATTAGGAATGAATGTAAAAATGACATCTTAGAGACGTCTGTCAGAGGTTTGTACACAGCAGATGCTTCTAAAACGAAGCGAAGCGTGTGTAATTTCTCAGATAACAGGCTAAATAATATAAAAACATTGTTTGCAAACAGAATATTAAGCTTTCATACATCATAAAACCACTTATAAGCATCAGTAGATTGTGAAGATGCCTTTTAAAATATCTTCAGAATCAATGAATGATCAAATCAGCTCGAGCTGCATCTGATTTATAGGAAACTTTTATCTTCCACTATTATTCCGCTTCCAAACTCTGATCTACCAATCGGTTTGCGATGCGCGAGTCGCGCGTTTCTGACGCGACCGTGCAGTTCCGGCAATACGATCTGAAGAACGCGTCTTCTCCGCGGCTCTCTGAACGCGATGGCGGAGACGGAGAAACTCATCCAGACTGTGCACGCGCACCCCGCTGCTTCATGACGCGTCGCTGCACGATTATCGCAGGTCGGAGCGGAGCGTGAAGGCGTGGAGGGAGGTCGCCGCGTGCGTCGGGCTCTCCGGTCAGTGCGTCAACAACAGCGCGCGCGGACTCTACATTATATCCTCAGTTTACACTGCCAGCGTAGCGTGCTTCGTGCACGTAATTACTGCGTAAAATGATATTCATCTTAAGTTCATGCATAGCTAATATTAGGTGTTAAACAAAGACGGTTTTCACAGTCAACCTTTCAGTGATCAGAGCCTAAAACCAAAGCGTTTTAAGAATCTAAAGAACGCGTTTCCATTATCAGAATCAGAATCAGAAAGAGCTTTATTGCCAAGTATGCTTGGATATTATAAAGCTATTATAAAGACTCTTGTGCAATGGAAAGACTCCATGGATGTTAAAGGTTTTTGCCAGTGAAAATATTTTATTTTTAAGAGTCTGTGCACATAGGGCTGTTTGGCCTTAATTAAAAACTAATATCAGGGTACACTGAAAAAATGTTGTTGAAACAATTTTCCCTTGAATTTCACACATAATTACAAAGAAATGTCATGTAGCATTAAAATGTGAAAAACAAGTGGAAAAACTGGAATGGAATTTTCTAATACTCTTTGATTTTGACTATTTTAGATAACTGTTTGAAGAATAAACAGCTTTATCATTTTATAGTATCATTTTCCCTGCAGTGGTGGAATGCAAGCTGAGGAAGGAGGAGGACCTGCATTACTGGCCGCACAGAGAAACCCTGGCCTTTCTGGACGCTCACATCAGGAAGAGGAAGAGGAAGCGTCCCAGTGAAGCTGAGGCTCCGGAGGACCAAACACACATGAGAACACCGTCCGCCGCTGCCAGCAACCTCAAAGCCGAGCGAGCGTTCGACGAGGACGAGCTGTTCCTCTTGAGCTACGTCCCTGCCCTCAAAAGACTGACGCCGCAGAAGAGAGCCGCCGTCAAGATGCAGATCCAGCAGATCATGTTTGACGCAGAGTTCAAGGAGCACTGAACAGAGATGGAAGTCCTCTCAAATATTTTTTGCATGTTTTATAATTAAATTATATAAAAGATGTTGTATTTCTGTATATGTTGCATTGCAACAACTTACAAAGTCAATGTTTTCTATGTGTAACATTCCCTTTTATCTGAATGTTTAAAGCTGATGTCCAGGTTTTGGTAGTTTAAAAGTCTTTTCTTTGTAAAATGACACTATTGAGAATGTATTTGGTGCATTTAATGTAGCTGTGCTAATCTTGTGTGTAACAGGGTTGGAGAGGGCGACAGGCTTCATGAATGACAACAGCTTCTCATATTAGATAATTAGACACCTAGTCAAGTAATCAAATGAATATTTGTTAACCAGGCCTTTACCTCGGAGCATGTATATTCATGTCCTTGCAATGCTACATTAATAGTTCATCAACAAGATTAAAAAAAAAGTTTAATCGTTTAGCTAAAGAAGTTATCATGTCTAAAACGGATGATTAATTTTAGCAGGAACACAATATTTACTTACCTGTTACTTAATACATGAACATAAGATATAACACAACACAAGACATAATTACACTTATACCCCATTCCTGAATGTACAGATGTCCCCCTCAGCAGTAAAAACTGTTTGTTCAGTCAAATGAACCTGCGACAGCTGAAATATTGGCGGCCTAATAAAAGAGAACTGTGTGATTATTCAATGTCACCCTTAATTAATTCCTCATTTTATCATGGCTGATATCTTCAGAACACATGAATATTAAATAAACCCTGCTGTCTGTTCTTTGACTATAGATCTGAATGTAGAACAGTTTGACTCACAGCAAACGCATGTAAAGGTCTTCCAGCACAAATGTGTTAACATTCATTAGGAAGTAATATTTAACATTAAAATAACTTACAGTAAGTAACTAAAATAACCTAACCCATACTTTTTGATATATTTGAGAAGGGACTCCATAACCCTTTACTGAATAAAACAAGAACAAAATAACCGATTTGATGTTAAAAGAAATAAAATTTTAACACCTACGCAGCCTAACCTAAACCTTACCTAAACTAAACTAACCTAAACAAAACTAAACTAAATCTAACCTAACCTAACCTAACCTAACCTAACCTAACCTAACCTAAACCTTACCTAACCTAAACCTTACCCTAACCTAAACTAAACTAACCTAAACCTTACCTAACCTAAATTTACTAAACCAACCTAAACCTAACCTAACCTAACCTAACCTACCTTAAACCTAACCTTAATCTAATGTCAGAAACATTTGCATCGGCGGGGGGGGCAAAAATTTCTAGTTTAACCAATGGTGTGCGTTGGAGGCGTGGCTACATCCAACAATGTTTGAACGCACTGCGTGAGGCCGCTTCATCATCATCATCATCACAGTGAAGAAGTTTGTCTTCACCATCAAATAAAATTCATTTTGAAATTGGAATGTTCGCCACTTGCTTAAAAGACGTTAGTGAGTTTTAATGTACTGTATGAAAACTAGAATAATTATAGGCAGCACTGTTTTTACATTGTGGGGAAATGTTTCACCCGGCAATAGCACTAACTAAACACGAAACAATCTTTATGTAATTCAGTTTTTGGCTGCATAACTTTCACTCTTCTTGAATCTTAATAACGTTTTGATGTTGTTTAGGAGCGTTCTGTGTCCTAATGTGTGTAATATTTTGGCGGTTTTACTCTTGCAGAAAAACTGACCTAAGACTTGTAAAACTCTGCCAGAGAAAAAAAGTCTCTGAATATTATTATTTTGCTATAATAATATTTTATTATTATTATTGTCAGCAGCGTTACAACGCATGAACCGCGTTCTTTTGACTGACGCTTGTCGTTTCTATTTTGTGACGCTAGTGACGCTCCGTTTAGTCCCTCCCACAGTGAAATCTGATTGGTCTAGAATCCCGCCATGACGTGTCGCGCACTTTTGACGCGAGCGTGTGTGATTCCGGGAGCGCGTTCCGTTCGACGCGTCTCAGCAGCGAGTCAATAAACTCAATGGCCGTGACGGAGAAACTCATCCAGACGGTGCACGCGTACCCGGTGCTCTATAACGCGTCGCTGCACGATTATCGCAGCTCGGAGCGGAGGGTGAAGGCGTGGAGGGAGGTCGCCGCGTGCGTCGGGCTCTCCGGTCAGTGCGTCAACATCTCGCGCGCGTCCCACGCCAAGCGTCTGACTGTAAAGTGTTTCTGTTGTGCAGACTTTGATGAAATTCCACAGCGTATATACCGCGAGCGACGCGACGCGACATGCACGCGTCCGGATCGTTGATTAGAACGGGCGCGTCGTGATTTGACGCGCTTTAAATGATGCACGATATCATGAAGTTACAGGGATTCATTCCGGACGCGGTCTTGAGTTCCTGAAGTGATGTTTGATCAAGATTTCAACTTTTTATAAAAGCGCGTGCTTTCTGAACGCGTGCGGCGCGACTGAATAAAGTCTGCTTCAGCACGCGAGTGAACCGTTATGATGCTGCGAGATCAAAGAATCAGAGACAGAGATATCACCAGATCAGAGTCAATCTACAGCTTACTGATGATGCAGATATCATATTCATGCAGATTCAGACGCGCGCTGCACTGGTTTTCTGTAGCGCGCGCGCGTCGCGTTCATATTCCGCGCTCATCTGATCGCCTGCATATAATACACATCATCAAATAACAGAAAACACCTCAAGTGAAGACTACAGAGTCGTTGTCTCAGCAGTACACTGTCTCTGACCAGTTTATTTATTTATGTTTTCAGCCAAATCAGCAGCAATATTCATAAACAATATGATTTCGATACATCATTTACAACAATGTAACATCTTCTTATTACACAAGAAACAACAGTAGTTCAGCTAAACACCAGCGCAGTCTTTCAGTGATAACTCTGGTTTAGTGTGTGATTGTTTCTGATCAGAGAAATGTTTGAGAGAGTGTGTGTGTCAGCTTCAGGCGCAGGTCTCTCTGATCTGACTGTGTTTGCGTCTGCAGTGCTGGAGTGCAAGCGCAGATGGAAGACCATCAGGGACAGATACATCCGAGAGAGGAGGCTGTGCCAGCTGAGGAAGGAGGAGGGCGGCCGGCGCCTGCATTACTGGCCGCACAGAGAAACCCTGGCCTTTCTGGACGCTCACATCAGGAAGAGGAAGCGTCCCGGTGAAGCCGAGGCTCCGGAGGAGCTGGACGACTCGCCCGACGACTCCAGCGGCGCCGAGTCAAAGCCCGGCCCGGAGAAAGAGAAGGAGTCCAAGCAGCAGCTCAAGCCCTTGTCACAGCTGCCGCTGTCCATCGTCACTCAGCTGCCGCCGGTCAAACCGGTGCCGCCGCTGACCCAGCTGCTGCTCGCCGGTCTGCCCCTGCAGGCGTCCGCTTCGACTCCAGCGCCGCTGACCGTCACCACCAGCACCACGCCGCCCGCCGCCGCCTGCAACCTCAACGGGAAGCTGGAGGAGAACGAGGCGCTGAAGAGCTGCGAGAAAGAGCGCGAGCGAGCGTTCGACGAGGACGAGCTGTTCCTCTTGAGCTACGTCCCTGCCCTCAAAAGACTGACGCCGCAGAAGAGAGCCGCCGTCAAGATGCAGATCCAGCAGATCATGTTTGACGCAGAGTTCAAGGAGCACTGAACACTCGTTTTTTACCACGTTTCAGAAAAGAGTTGCTCTGTTTCTGTTTGTGTCTCGGTGTGAATGATGGAATAATTGGTTTCTCCTTCTGTTCAGCTTTGAGGAGTTATTAATTGGTGCAAAAGACCCAAATCTCACACTGTAAGACACAGTAAGCAGTCAAACATGGTAACTGTGTGTCCGGACAGGATTCATCACTTCTGACTCCAAACACAATTCAGTGAAAACACCTGAAGAACTGATACAGAACATGTCTTCATATTATCAGTCATTTTTTCAAAAAGCATATTTTCAGCGTTAAATGTTTTGGTGCAGACTGCCACTTACTGGAGGATTTTCATGAGAAGTCCAGATAAAGCATAAATATAATGTTTGGCGGTGACTAAATGAAGCGGTCTGTTGTTGTTTTGATTCATAAAAGCATGAACTCGAGGAAAAGTGACTCCGCTGATAATCAGAACAAAGACAGCAGAACTAACAATAACACGGAAACATGAGAATTCTGCAGAAAGCCAGAACTGAGTTGATGATCAGTGACAGCAATGCTACATTTCTTCAAATGCATTTCTAAAAATGTATTTTCAGCATTAAAGGTCTTGGTGCAAACTTCCAGTGAATGCATTCATTTCTTTTTAATTTTGCTGGATAATCATTAGAAGCCCAAACCGTTAAACAGAATGAAATGTTTGTCAATAGGAAGTATATTATTTAGGCATTCACCGAGTTCTGAGTGATATTATCAGGCACGGCAATCGAAGACAAATCCATTAATGATTTCGTCTGGAGAGAAATAAGACTCAAGTGTTTATTAAAATCATAACCGAACACTATTGCGATCTCTGAAGATTATCCTGATCGTACAGTTCGTCAGCGTTTAAGCAATAAGCAGCCAAAACATGACGAGGAGCGCCACGAACAGGAAGAGGCGGGACAGGAAGTGGTGCTCATCCGTGTGCTGAGGGGTTCCTGGAGCTGCTGCCGAGACACAAGCGTTTAACAGACTCCTTAATAAAGCATCATTCTTTTTATGGTTTCCAACATGTACAATCACAGATAAACACATCACAGTGAGGACTCTATGTATTTGAGTTAAAAGTGTCTCAATGCTGGATGGGTTTCAGCTTTTGTCTTCTCCAGATGTTCACTGATGGACTGATTAAAGTCACGATGAAACAAAAGTAGCGACAGATCTTTTCATCCGAGTGTAACGAGTTACATTTCTTTTCATTTGGTGAAAACATGATGTTTAGTGATACCACCCCGTCGTTTCTTAATGCACACACCTGGAGGCGGTCGTCCGTCACTGATATTAAACGCTGAAGCGAAGATCCCAAGAGGAAAAGCCCCGATCCCGAAAGACATCTGGAAGCCTCCATCGCCGAAGCCCAAGCCCTGAAACCCCTGCAAACACATCCACATGAAGAATCACAATCACCTGTTCAGTCATTACTTACTAAACAAATGTTTCTTGAGCAGCAAATCATCATATTAGAATGATTTCTGAAGATCATGTGACACTGAAGACTGGAGTAATGATGCTGAAAATACAGCTGCGCATCACAGAAATAAATTACAGTTTAACAGAGATTCACACAGAAAACAGCTGTTTTAAATTATAATAATATTTTATAATTATTACTGTATTTTTGATTAAATAAATACAGCCCTGCTGAGCAGAAGAGACTTTAAAACACATTCGAGCAGAATGTGACGCAATCTTCACGCTCAGATGCTGTCACTGAGCTCTTTCCAGCTTGTGTCCACAGAGACGGGCTTCATTAACCTGAATTACCTTCAGCACAGACCTCTGCTGCAGACATATATGCAGCATTACAAACGGTTCTGAGCTTTGATGGCATATATATTCCAAAAACTGGGAATCATCAGTTTTTTCTAATAAAAATAATGAAAATAAGAGAAATGATGAGCTGGACTCACGGCTGGGTTCTCCGGCTCTGGACGCTGTCCCTGCGGACGCCGAGGAGTTTCTCTCTCTGAAAACAGAAGCACTTTGTGTTTCATATTCCAGTCAGTCAAGCACTGCTGTGTAGATATCACATTCATTCATATAGCGCTTAAAATTATTTCAAATTATTAAACAGGGTTCATGTAGCTGCACAACACAAAGCACCTGGGGTCTTGCTGGCCGGTGCTGCCTCTGCCGTACAGCGGGATCACTTTATCTCGACTGATGCCGGCCTTACAAACCGGACACACCTGTCTGCTCGGCCTGGTTTCCAGCCACTGCGGACACACAGAGACACACGGTCAGGAGACTCGTCCAGCGGTCACGTGATCACGAGAGATTACCGAACACTCACCTGATGCAGACACGGCCAGCTGGACGGAGAGAGAAAACACAGCAGTTGTATAGCCGGTCAGCCCTTGACCAGAGACTGGTGTGTGTGTGTGAGAGGGTCTCACCAGAAGAGATGTCCACACAGACTGATGACGGCGTCTCTGGACGTGTCCAGACAGATGTTACACTCAAACGTGCTGCTGCTGCTCTCTCCGACCGCTGCTGAAGAAGCTGGACTCTCTGCGCTGGTCATCCTGCCCTCACCTCCAGGAGCTCAGCGTCTGCAGAACCTGCTCAGAGACACAGCAGAACTACATTAGCCATTACATGATGCACATGATGACACACACACACACACACACACAAATATACATACACACACACACACACACACAAATATACACACACACACACAAATATACACACACACACACACACAAAAATATAAATACACACACACACACACACACACAAAGATATATATATACACACACACAGATATATATATACACACACACACAGATATATATATACACACACACAGATATATATATACACACACACACACAGATATATATATACACACACACAGATATATATATATATACACACACACAGATATATATATACACACACACAGATATATATATACACACACATAGATATATATATACACACACATAGATATATATATACACACACATAGATATATATATACACACACATAGATATATATATACACACACATAGATATATATATACACACACATAGATATATATATATATATATATATATATATATATATATATATAAATATATATATATATATATATATATGCAGACATACACACATGCAGACAGCATATATGTCAGTAAATACAGATATTATATTATATTATATTATATTATATTATATTATATACATAGAGTCGAAGTGTTCCAGTCAAAACAACACACAGCCTGACGCTGCGAGCTGATTGGTTCGCTCATCTTACACTCGAACAGCTCAACTGTCCGTTAACTAATAACGCGATTATGTTTGTAATAAACAGAATTAAAGGCAGTACCTGAGGCGTCTCATTAAAGCGACTGTGCGGAGAGAAATCAAACCAAAGCCGCGGCTGCTTGCGTCAAGATTACTCAACCCGGAAGTTAAAGCCCACTGATGTCATACGCGTTAAGCCAATGGCGCTGCTCCATTCGACATGAGGCATACTTAATATTTAAGCGTTTATTTAAGAGATTGTCTACACAGAGATCCATTTGTATCTCAAGTACGAATCATTGGAAATTATACATATTAATGATAATTCATTAAAGTGCACAGAATGTCTTACGTAATGTCATACTTTTTTACAGAGTTGCAAAATTGTTTATTCCATACAATATACTTTTTTTCTGTAATGTTCTGGATGCTGTGTTCTCCATTTTTCTCTGTAGTGTCTAATGAATGCTCTGTAATGTTTTTTTTATTGGTGCGGAGATTATGGTGAAATAATAATAATAATAATAATAAAATATAACAATTGAAACACATGCAGCATTAAGATGTTTATAACTAAAATACATAGAGTCTATAATCCATAATAACACTTCCTCCAGTGAAAAAGTGTTCTGGTGTGAATCAGGAGAGAAATCTGCACAGATCAAGCAGCGTTTAAAAAACAGCTTTAAACAAATATGTGTCTGGATTTTGATGTGAGAGACAACAGGATTTGGACTTTTTTAATTGAGGTAGTTTTATTTTGTATTATATTTACTCTATGGAACACTTTTTAACTGGAGGAAGTGTTGGATTTGTTTCATCTTTTGTCTTCTCCAGATGTTCACTGATGGACTGGAGTGCTGTGGATTACTTGTGGATTATTGTGATGTTTTTATCAGCTGTTTGGACTCTCATTCTGACGGCACCCATTCACTGCAGAGCATCCATTGCTGAGACACTGATGCAGTGCTACATTTCTACAAACCTGATGAAGAAACAAACTCATCCTGATCTCTGATGAACTGAGGGTGAACACATTTTTAGGTGAACTATTCCTTTATGGCAGTACAAGTAATATCCATCAGTTTACTAGATCAAGTCCTCAGTATTACAGCTGAACCTGATCACAAACATGATTCAAGTCAAGTCAAGTCTGCTTTATTGTCAATTCTTCCACATGTACAGTACACACATACAGAGAATCGAAATTGCTTTACTCTCAGACCCCCGGTGCATACAGATAACACGAACAGTAGAGCCTAAAAACTAGATCAAATATAAAATATAAGATATAACTATACAATAAGGAAATGTAAAAAAGGCATAGTAAAAATAAAAATAAAGTTAAATAAAGCAGCGCAAGGCACATGGCAGATAGAGCGCAAACCAGTGAACAAACAGTGCAGGTAAAAAGATTTTTAGTGCATAAAAAAAAGAAGCTTATTCAGTCTGATTAAAGTGACAAGAGGGCTCAAGAGCACTAATTTATTAAACTGACTGATGAGGAGGTAGAATGACGTCAGTTCCATGTGAATGAGGTAGTGAGCAGACCAATGCTGCACAAAGTGACTGGTGCATGACATCGTATGTTAGTGGGAGGGGGGTGAAGGACCTGGGGATGTGGGATCTGGGGGGGGGGGTTCATAGTTCAGTGGTGCCTGGGGCAGAAGAGGGACGGGGGGGCAAGTTCGGCAGAGAGTTCAGCTTCCTGACAGCCTGATGGATGAAGCTGTCCTTCAGTCTGCTGGTCCTGGCCTGGAGACTCCGCAGTCTCCTCCCTGATGGCAGCAGACTGAAGAAGCTGTGTGACGGGTCACCTGCAATGCAAAGGGCTTTGTGAGTGAGACGGGTTCCATAAATGTCCTGGAGGGAGGGGAGAGAGACACCAATGATCTTCTCAGCTGCTCTCACTATGCGTTGAAGAGTCTTCCGGCAGGCGTTGCAGGCGCCATACCACACAGTGATGCAGCTGGTCAGAATGCTCTCGATGGTGCGCTCTGTAGAAGGTGTACATGATGGGGGCTGGGGCTCTGGCTCTCCTTAGTTTGTGGAGGAAGTAGAGACGCGCTGCTGTGATTTCTTGGCCAGTGCTGCGGTGTTGTCGGGTCCAGGAGAGGTCCTCTGTGATGTGGCACACCCAGGAACTTGGTGCTGCTCACTCTCTCCACAGTCGCACCGTTGATGGTCAGAGGAACATGCTGAGTGTGCGCTCTCCTGAAGTCAACAACAATCTCCTTCGTGTTCTCCATGTTCAGAGAGAGATTGTTGTCACTGCACCACCCGGCCAGGCGGCTCACCTCGCTCCTGTAGTTTGTCTCATCTCTGTTGCTGTTGAGACCCACCACAGTCGTGTCATCCGCAAACTTAATGAAGAGGTTGGAGTTGTGTGACGGTGTGCAGTCGTGGGTCAGCAGAGTGAAGAGGAGGGGGCTCAGCACACATCCTTGGGGGGCCCCAGTGTTCAGTGTGATGGTGCTGGATGTGTTGCTGCCGACACGTACTGCCTGAGGTCTTCCAGTCAGAAAGTCTAACAGCCTACTACTGGGAGAGGATGTGATTCATTGCTGTTTTGCACTCTTAAAATAGCATTCTCAGAACTACCTTCACTTTTCTCCATTATGTGTTCAGTAAGCTGGTGTTTAAGTGATTTTAGAGGATATACAGCTTGTCACAACCACATTTCACACCAACAAAGTGACAAAGTGAGTTTTTGGACTACATTTTCAACCTTAGACTTTATTGTTATGAATTCAGACTGTACAAGCTTCCATGGGTTTGATTGTGAGATGTGTTTTCAGTGAAGGGCCCCTGATCTGATGTTTAGTTCTCTAATACAGCGCGTGACTGAAGTGTGCAGCATCTTTCAGCACAGGCAGGATTACAGTAGGGGCGGGGCGTGCGTCTTTCGTGGGGGCGGGGCTTTCGGGTCAACGGAGGGTCGGGGCGTGCGGCTGTCATGGGGCGGGGCTTTCGGGTCAACGGAGGGGCGGGGCGTGCGGTTGCCAGGCGCTGGGTCACTCGTGTGGGAAGTGCTGAAATTTCAACGCGTCACAGCCGCGTTACACACGGATCACACGCAGATTCTGATCGCTGAGGAGCTCGCGGGAACGCTCGCGTCCGGTCCGGCTGTGAGCCGAGCACGAGTCCTCCGCTGGGTAACTCACTGTCACACTAACCCGGTAGCGAGCGTCACTCACGCGCCCGCATCGCAGGTCTCCGATATTAACCCTTCTGATCGATCACTCAATGATCATGGAGAGGAAGAGGACGGACTGTCCGGCGCTTCCACCCGGCTGGAAGAAGGAAGAAGTGATCCGGAAGTCCGGGCTGAGCGCTGGGAAGAGTGATGTGTATTATTACAGGTAAGTTTTTTTTTTATATATATATATTTCTATTTGTTCGTGTGTTTGTTTGAAGTGCGCGCGTCAAAGCGTTACATTGTATCCAGAAGAAGAGCTGAACTCGCTGGAGAGATACATTGTAACTTCTGCGTGACGTCACTGCGTTACAGTGCGCGCGCGCGTGTGTGTGCGTGTGATGAGCTTGAGCTTTTCCTCTGAGCTTCACCTGATGAGTCCTCAGCTTTACATTTTTTAAACAATTACTGCTCATTATTTATGAATAAACACACTCAGAATATATATTTGAAGCAATTGTTTTTAATTATTTATGAGTAAACAATCTCTTACATAAATGTTTAATTATTAATATAAGTACAGTTATGTGTGTTTGTTTTTATGTAAGAGAAGCGTTGTTTGTAATGACAGAAAATATGCCAATTATTGTTTTCCTGCAATGGGTGTTTATCTGAACCTGATAAAGCTGGGAGCCAGCAAACAATTTAATAAAAGCAAAAATGTACAATATTTTCACAGGATTTACTATGCAAATTTAAAAGCGGGTTGTTTTTATCAATGACACATTAAGGATTCAGTGCAAACACTTTAAAAATTGATTATTTTCGAAACTGTAAATAAAAAGATTATTTGTGTATATTTTACAAGAAAATACAATTTCAGTCTTTCTATTTCAAACTTTTTCAGTGTGTTGCTTGCCATTTATTTGTGAAATTTACTAGCAGTTTCAAAAGTGAAAATTGTTTCAAAATCAGTCTTACCAGGGTTAGGAATAAACTAAAACCACAAAAACATTTCTGCTATTTTAAATAAAATAAATGTTAACTAAAATAAAATAATATAACATATATTTATATAAAAATATATGAATAAAATATATAAAAAACTAGTTGCCAAGGCAAAATTTCTCATTTCAACTTGATGTACCAAAATAATTAAAACTGAGAAAACACTATTTAGACAAATGACAAAAAAACTCCAACAAAATTACTAAAAAAAGCTTTACATTAAAAAATGTAAAACATCAAGACAAACTGAAAACAGTGTTAAACACTATAAAAGTATCTCAGTGATCCTAAAATAACACAGATTTTAATATCTCCGATATCAGCAGATTTCTCCGAAGGCGAGTGCTGTTCCTGTTTGAACACGCTGAGGCCGTGACCTCGATGTCTGAGAGATTCAGTCTGTTAAAGTGAGTGAGAGACTTCATACGAGTGCACGAGCAGAAGTGTTCAGGTTTGGCTCTGATGAGGGGTTTCTGTGAGCTCACAGGTGTTCAGGTGTGGTTTGAGCTGGACTCGGTCTCTGAGGGACGTCACTCTCTGTTTGGTGTGTGTTTGTACAGAAGCGGTGCAGATCTGTAGTTCCGCTCTGATCGGTTTATTTCCAGGGGTCCTGGTTTATAAAACGAGTGATTCTGAGGAAGAAGTAGTCCCCTCTCTGTCGAAGCTGGTGGTTTTCAGCTGGAGTTAGCTGACGTTACACTGAGAGTCCACAGTCTGACTGGCTGACGTTATTCTGGAGCCAAACTGAAGTTAGTCAAATGAAAACTGAGTTTCACTTCTCAAATCCTCGAGCCAATCTTCTCGTCTTTATTCAGATGACTGGAGTGTGTTCGTATCTGATTTATTTTACATTTCTGAAAACATAAC